>NC_091154.1:4753041-4975541 GCF_040958095.1 Procambarus clarkii
GGGGTGAATGCGTCTGGGCATCTAGGAAGGTAGGTAGGAGTGTCTGGGGTAGGGCCTGGGTAGGTAGGTCTGGAGTAGGAAGGGTATACTGGGTCTGAAAATTAGGGAGGGTCTGAGAGGCATAGGGGGATTGAGAGGTAGCGTGAGGCTGAGATTCAGGTAGAGGTTGAGAGGGAGGGGGGGGGGGTGATTGAAAAGGATAGAGGGGGTGGGGGGAAGAGGGGAGGATAGAGCATGGATAGTGAGAGTGGGAGAGAGAGGTTGTATTAGTCAGGGGGAACTCAGGGGTAAGTGTGGGCATTGGGGCAGAAGGGGGGAAGAGGGAAATGAAGAGGTGGGGGGTCTCCTATGGGGGTCCATGTGACCCCTTTGCAAGGGAGGGGGTCCATGTGACCCCTTTGCAAGGGAGGGGGTCCATGTGACCCCTTTGCAAGGGAGGGGGTCCATGTGACCCCTTTGCAAGGGAGGGGGTCCATGTGACCCCTTTGCAAGGGAGGGGGTCCATGTGACCCCTTTGCAAGGGAGGGGGTCCATGTGACCCCTTTGCAAGGGAGGGGTCCATGTGACCCCTTTGCAAGGGAGGGGGTCCATGTGACCCCTTTGCAAGGGAGGGGTCCATGTGACCCCTTTGCAAGGGAGGGGGTCCATGTGACCCCTTTGCAAGGGAGGGGGTCCATGTGACCCCTTTGCAAGGGAGGGGTCCATGTGACCCCTTTGCAAGGGAGGGGGTCCATGTGACCACTTCACAAGGGAGGGGGTCACAAGAAGGGAGACAGAGGAGGGGTTGGGACTGGGCAGGTTTTGGGGGTTGAGGGGATGAGGGAGTCCTTGGAATGTGGGTTGAAGCAGATGGATTTGGAGCAATGGGGTCAGAGGGGACAGGGGAGGTGTTGGGGAGATAAGCAGGGGTGGGGGATGGGAAGGCTGATTTGGGGAGGGAGTGACCTGGGAGGCAGTTGTGGGCTGGTTAGCACGGGTGGGGTGGGTAACCACGCTCCCATGGGAAGAGTTGTGATGTGCAGGTCGGCTCGCCCTTTGGGCTAGCTGTTCATCTTTTGTCATGTATCCTTCAATATACACGTTGTAATAGTTTTTGCTACCTCTGAGTAAATGTGTCGCAGTATGTACTCCATTGCCTCTTCGTTAGTGAACTGTACCAGGACAGGTCGTTCCTTGTTACAGTTGTAAGGCCCAATGTGGAGGTGGCTTTCCACCTCATTCCCTGCCATCTGGGCTTCAATATCTCTCAAGATCCCCTATAACTCAAAATCTTCCATCTTCATCCTTTCCTGCCTCGATGATGCCTTGACTTCGAGTAATCCATGGAGTATGATTGTCCGCCTCAGTGACGCACTGCCATGCTGGTCGCCTCTCCCCTGGACACCCCCCATTCCTCCCTCACTCACTTCTCCATCCCCCACTACTCCCCCTTCCCTTGCCATGCTTCCCATATTCCTGCCACATTCAGTTGCAAGCCGAGTTATTCACTTTCCCATGCTGCCCTGCTCGGGGTACCCGGCTCTTTCTGATTTCTTCCTGAATAAGTCCATAAGCTCTTGTTTTTGTCTCTGAACCTCGTCTTGTATTTTATTAAAGATCTCACTTTTAATCCCTTGGATTAGATCCTCTATCCAAACATCCTTCTTCTCTACAAATTTCCCTGTCAGCTTCTCCACAAGCCTCTTCTTCATTCATATTACTGGTGGACCTAGACGCCCTTCCTTATTTAGTCATTGGTATAAACAACCTTACCCACAGGCGTTCCAAGTACCTTACTGATCTGCTGTACACAATATATGTGAGTGAGTCTCCAGGCGTCTCCCCCCACGTGGTGTAGTAAGGGTTGCTGCCCGGGGTGAGGTCACCCTCGGTCACAGGTTGAGGCTGTGAGGTCACAGCCAGAGTGAGGTCTGCTCCACTCTTCCACTGCCACAATGCCTTCAACACCTATTTTCAATTACGCTATTTCTACTTCCTTTCTTCACTTCCTTATGGTTTGAGTCAAATTCCAAGTTTTTCATTCATTCGTATACACTTTTTCACTTCGAAGTTGCCTGATTATCCCTCCCACTTCACTAGTGACCCAGGAGCTCCCGACCCACGTCCATCCAAAACGACGGACCACACACCACTGTGTGTGTGTGTTGTGTGGTGTGTGTGTGTGTGTGTGTTTGTGTGTGTGTGTGTGTGTGTGTGTGTGTGTGTGTGTGTGTGTGTGTGTGTGTGTGTATGTGTGTGTGTACTCACCTAGTTGTGTTTGCGGGGGTTGAGCTCTGGCTCTTTGGTCCCGCCTCTCAACTGTCAATCAACAGGTGTACAGGTTCCTGAGCCTATTGGGCTCTATCATATCTACACTTGAAACTGTGTATGGAGTCAGCCTCCACCACATCACCGCCTAATGCATTCCATTTGTCAACCACTCTGACACTAAAAAAGTTCCTTCTAATATCTCTGTGGCTCATTTGGGCCACAGTACACACCACACACACACACACACACACACGACTATGTGTGTGCGCGTGGGTGTGACTTGCTGAACATGTTGACTGAATATGTTACCACATGATCTCTGCTCAGCACTCATTAACACCTGAGCACATGCTGAGGCTGAGCACAATATACTTAACTAACAACAAGATATTTAACATTAGACAATAATGTGTTATACGACTCAGTGCTGTAGCTGCCGCTAACCCATCACCCACAACAATGGGGTCTGTGTAACTTATAATGTAAACAAATATATACACATTTTTGTCATTGTTTTCTCTTGTTTTTGTCAGAGTGCCATGGTAGCTGTGCTGAGTGCCGGCCCTCTCCTGGCACGGTGCCTGCCCTCCTCCCGAGCCCTCGCAAGGCGCTGGATCAGTGTGAGTTACGGCATGAGTGACGCTTATGGTGTTCCGTCCCTACTGTGATGTTTGTGTTCCCTGAGCGACGCTCCTGGTGTTCCCTGAGTGACGCTTCTGGTGTTCCGTCCCTACTGTGATGTTTGTGTTCCCTGAGTGACGCTCCTGGTGTTCCCTGAGTGACGCTTCTGGTGTTCCGTCCCTACTGTGATGTTTGTGTTCCCTGAGTGACGCTCCTGGTGTTCCGTCCCTACTGTGATGTTTGTGTTCCCTGAGTGACGCTCCTGGTGTTCCCTGAGTGACGCTTCTGGTGTTCCGTCCGTACTGTGATGTTTGTGTTCCCTGAGTGACGCTCCTGGTGTTCCCTGAGTGACGCTTCTGGTGTTCCGTCCCTACTGTGATGTTTGTGTTCCCTGAGTGACGCTTCTGGTGTTCCGTCCCTACTGTGATGTTTGTGTTCCCTGAGTGACGCTTCTGGTGTTCCGTCCCTACTGTGATGTTTGTGTTCCCTGAGTGACGCTCCTGGTGTTCCGTCCCTACTGTGATGTTTGTGTTCCCTGAGTGACGCTCCTGGTGTTCCCTGAGTGACGCTTCTGGTGTTCCGTCCCTACTGTGATGTTTGTGTTCCCTGAGTGACGCTCCTGGTGTTCCCTGAGTGACGCTTCTGGTGTTCCGTCCCTACTGTGATGTTTGTGTTCCCTGAGTGACGCTTCTGGTGTTCCGTCCCTACTGTGATGTTTGTGTTCCCTGAGTGACGCTCCTGGTGTTCCCTGAGTGACGCTTATGGTGTTCCGTCCCTACTGTGATGTTTGTGTTCCCTGAGTTACGCTCCTGGTGTTCCCTGAGTGACGCTTCTGGTGTTCCGTCCCTACTGTGATGTTTGTGTTCCCTGAGTGACGTGTTACCTGAGTGACGCTCCTGGTGTTACCCGAGTGACGCTCCTGGTGTTACCTGAGTGACGTCCCGGTGTTCCCTGAGTGACGGTCCCGGTGTTCCCTGAGTGACGGTCCCTTACCTTGCTACCTTGAGGTGCTTCCGGGGCTTAGTGTCCCCGCGGCCCGGTCGTCGACCAGGCCTCCTGGTTGCTGGACTGATCAACCAGGCTGTTAGACGCGGCTGCTCGCAGCCTGACGTACAAATATATCCCGGTGTTACCTGAGTGACGGTCCCGGTGTTACCTGAGTGACGTCCCTGGTGTTCCCTGAGTGACGGTCCCGGTGTTACCTGAGTGACGGTCCCGGTGTTACCTGAGTGACGGTCCCGGTGTTCCCTGAGTGACGTCCCTGGTGTTCCCTGAGTGACGTCCCTGGTGTTCCCTGAGTGACGTCCCTGGTGTTCCCTGAGTGACGGTCCCGGTGTTACATGAGTGACGTCCCTGGTGTTACCTGAGTGACGGTCCCGGTGTTACCTGAGTGACGTCCCTGGTGTTCCCTGAGTGACGGTCCCGGTGTTACATGAGTGACGGTCCCGGTGTTACATGAGTGACGCTCCTGGTGTTCCCTGAGTGACGGTCCCGGTGTTACCTGAGTGACGGTCCCGGTGTTACCTGAGTGACGGTCCCGGTGTTCCCTGAGTGACGCTCCTGGTGTTCCCTGAGTGACGGTCCCGGTGTTACCTGAGTGACGGTCCCGGTGTTACATGAGTGACGCTCCTGGTGTTCCCTGAGTGACGGTCCCGGTGTTACCTGAGTGACGGTCCCGGTGTTACCTGAGTGACGGTCCCGGTGTTCCCTGAGTGACGCTCCTGGTGTTCCCTGAGTGACGCTCCTGGTGTTCCCTGAGTGACGGTCCCGGTGTTACCTGAGTGACGGTCCCGGTGTTACATGAGTGACGCTCCTGGTGTTCCCTGAGTGACGGTCCCGGTGTTACCTGAGTGACGGTCCCGGTGTTACATGAGTGACGCTCCTGGTGTTCCCTGAGTGACGGTCCTGGTGTTACCTGAGTGACGGTCCCGGTGTTCCCTGAGTGACGCTCCTGGTGTTCCCTGAGTGACGGTCCCGGTGTTACCTGAGTGACGGTCCCGGTGTTCCCTGAGTGACGTCCCTGGTGTTCCCTGAGTGACGGTCCTGGTGTTACCTGAGTGACGGTCCCGGTGTTACCTGAGTGACGGTCCCGGTGTTACCTGAGTGACGGTCCCGGTGTTACCTGAGTGACGGTCCCGGTGTTACCTGAGTGACGCTCCTGGTGTTCCCTGAGTGACGGTCCCGGTGTTACCTGAGTGACGGTCCCGGTGTTACCTGAGTGACGGTCCTGGTGTTACCTGAGTGACGCTCCTGGTGTTACCTGAGTGACGCTCCTGGTGTTACCTGAGTGACGCTCCTGGTGTTACCCGAGTGACGCTCCTGGTGTTACCTGAGTGACGTCCCTGATGTTCCCTGAGTGACGCTCCTGGTGTTACCTGAGTGACGCTCCTGGTGTTACCTGAGTGACGCTCCTGGTGTTACCTGAGTGACGCTCCTGGTGTTACCTGAGTGACGCCCCTGGTGTTCCGTGAGTGACGCTTCTGGTGTTACCTGAGTGACGGTCCCGGTGTTCCCTGAGTGACGGTGTTCCCTGAGTGACGCTCCTGGTGTTCCCTGAGTGACGGTGTTCCCTGAGTGACGCAGTAGGGATGGCGATAGTTACAGGCAAGAGACCAATCCCAGTGTTCAGCTAGCAGTAAATAAGCACCGGGGAGCAAGGTAACTGTTGTGGGTGGCATGGTGTATGATGGTGGGTGTTGAGGGCTGTGGGGGTCAGTAGGGAGTGTCAACATCACCTAGGAAGAGATGACACAGTAATAACCTGTGAGTATGCTGACCATGTTGGCTACTCAGGTGATGCAAAGGTGTTGCCTTCCCCAATATGTTACGTCACCCACTCTGGCATTGCTTCTTGGCGTCTTCCTCCCCCCCCCCCCTAGCTTACTAGGGAACCACCACCCAGTCAGTGAGCTAGCTAGCCAGTCTGCTAATTCAGCCAATCAGAAAGCCAGAGATTTAGTCAACTACCCAGCTAGATAGTTAGCTTGGGGGGGGGGGGGATGGGAGCATAATCCTATGTTTGTAGGCTGGGTATATGCGCTGGAATATATATGGCAGCATATATACCCAGGCAGCATATATACCCAGGCAGCATATATACCCAGGCAGCATATATACCCAGGCAGCATATATACCCAGGCAGCATATATACCCAGGCAGCATATATACCCAGCCAGCATATATACCCAGCCAGCATATATACCCAGCCAGCATATATACCCAGCCAGCATATATATACCCAGCCAGCATATATACCCAGCCAGCATATATACCCAGCCAGCATATAAAGGAGTATACCTAGCTGGTAGTAGTGAGTGGCACCAAAGATACAAAGCCAGTGTTCTCAAGGGTTATATTGGTCGACCTGTTATATAGCCACTGCTGGTGATGGAGGAAGGTGAGTATAGGGAGTGTGGGAGGACAAGACAAGTACTGGTGATCAATGGTAACCACAAGATCAACACTACTATAACACAACACGTGCACCAGTGGCACAATCCTGAGCCAAGAACACACTCCACAACACCTCCACTAACATTATATTACAACTCAACCATGCACAGTGAATATACGAAATAATCCGTAAAGGAAGAGTCAAGAGCACAAGCCTTAACCAAAACATTGGCTTCATCGTGTACTAAAGACAAAGTTGACCACTAAACCTGCCTGTTATAAACACCGGGAAGCGGACGGAGAAGTCTTTACAGCAGATGAATGTGGTATAACTGTCCACCCGCACCATGAAGGATGTAACGCTCAGTCTAAGTACAGAGTTATGACGTCGACCGACCTCACCAGGCGTGTGACCTGTTACGTGACCCGGATAAACACTTGAGAGAAGTCCGTGACATCACCTTAACAAGAGAAATGATAAATAAAAACACTTGCATATTAGATAAAGCCGAAGATGTAAGAAGATTACAAATTCTTGAAGCCCTTCACATAACAGTCGAACTATAAATACTCAAATAACGCAACTGTTCACTTTACCCACCATGAGAGTGAGAGCAAACCCGGTACGCAAAGATGCCACTGGCCAAAACGCCCACTACAGTCAACTGAGTTCTAATCAGCTAACTGATCTATGTATGTTTAGGTTGTTGACCAATCACCTCACTTTACGCCTTTACTCCTTACTTTCGCCTTTCTCCTCACTTAATTGTGAATGTACCTGACCTCCCAGTGGCATAAATCAGATGTTCCAACCTGTCTCCTATGAAATGACAGACCCACTAGCAAGCCCTGCCACTGCTCTACCTCTTGTACAGGTTCAAATACCTCCAAGTTGTTCACAGATTAAGGAGCAAATCAAGAAGAAAATACTCCAAACTATCAAAAGTCGTCACAGAGCCAAAGTAGCGGAAGGAAGATCCACTGCGATATGGTACGAACAAGCCACTGGGAACTACTCTTTCAAGTCTGGCAAAAAGATATCCAGAGACATTGCAGTAGCCATACACAGACTCAGACTTGGTTACAAGTGCTGCTGGGAGGTAATGAACCCAATAGTTAAAGAGTGTCATATCTGTGGAACAGAAGCAGAGGCGCCACTATTGCACTGCTTACTGGAATGTGAAGCTACTGAAGCCCTGCGCATCAAACTCAACATTAATTCAACGACAGCAGCTGCATTACATGCACATTCCACCGCGACTACAATGATTAGAAAAGCCGTTGAGGAATGGGACTCACTAGTGAGCATTCTGCATCTACATCCGCCTCCAAGATAATGTTGATAAAACAAGACTAAAACCAGTGCACTAAAACACAAGCGAAAAAGAAACAGGGAACAGGGAGGAATCCCCACCTCCATTTTAAACTTAGACCCAAATATCACATTAACAAGGTTATCGCGAATAACCGAACTCTATTACGGGCTCATTATAGCCCGTGCTACGTGGACACTTCGTTCTGAGTAGTTAAATCTAAAACAACAACAACAACCTGTCTCCTCATTCACACCGCTACATATCAACGATGTCATACTTGGCAAGGAGCACCACCTACATCCTCGCTTCCCACGTCAGTTCCTGGCCGGTAGAACTCAGATTCAGATTCAGATTCAGATGTTTATTCAGGTAAGGTATATACATACAAGTGATGTTACATTAATGGATTGATATATAGATAGAGCTAGTACATACAATGCCTAAAGCCACTATTACGCAATGCGTTTCGGGCAAGAAAAAACATTAATATCTAGAACTTAATACTAATTGAGCATAAAGAATAAAAGATGTTGAGAACAAATACAAATAAAGATAAAAAAAAAAGGGGGAACATGACTGAAAAAGCAGCACAAATACAATAGGTTGACAAACAGTGTTGATTAAAAAAAAGAAAAAAAAAAAGAAAATAACAGACATGGATTGACAATAGAGGAGTGAGGTAGATTACAGGGAATTTATTAGGTAGTGTTTAGTTTTTATCTTAAACTGGTTGAGAGAGGTACAGTCTTTAACATGGTTGGGAAGGTCATTCCACATTCTGGGCCCCTTGATTTGCAGAGCATTTCTAGTTTGATTAAGACGTACTCTAGGAATATCAAAACTGTATTTATTTCTGGTGTGGTGCTCATGGGTTCTGTTACAACCTTCTATGAAGCTTTTAAGATCAGGATTGGCATTATAGTTTAGCGTTTTATATATGTATAATACTGTTTATTATTAACTGTTTATACCAGTAGGACCAGCCAGTGGATCGCTGACCGACCGCAACATAATATCATAGACAATATTGAGGACGAAATTCCGAACCTGGATGTGCTCAACCTAGAGTTCTGCAACACCGACAAATCATCAATGAAGATTACTTTCATCACCATAGCTGCGGCCACCCAGGCTGCCACACAAGGATTCTACTGCTTCGGCTTACAAATACCACCCCACCAAGTAAAAAAAGAACGATACCAAGAGATCCAGCAGTGCTTTAAGTGCTACGAGCTCTCCCACCCGACCAACATGTGTCAGCACCCTGTCAAGAAGTGCAGCCTGTGCTCACTGGACCATCACTACTCCATATGCAAGGCAACAGTCCATCGCTGCTTGCTCTGTGATGGCAATCACCCTGCAATTTCCTACTGCTGCCCCCGCAGACAGGAAAACACCAAGGCCCAGGTTGAAGCCAAGAGAAACAACCCTTCTACCTCCTCGACCAGAGCCCCAGGCGCTCAACCCACCACCTCGGCTAACATCAACCAACCAGAAAACTTTCCAGTCTTACCAAATAGTGGCTCCTCCCCCCGGGCGACCCAGCCTTCACAATGGGTACCCAAGGTCCCACATGCTCCTTCACATCCCCCTGCATCACGTGCAGTCATTATCCCTGGTCTTATTAGACTAGTGGAGAGACTTACCGGACCAGACAACCAGCGCTTTGTCAGTGAACTGAACACATTATACCTAGCCAATGGTCTGGCCCCCACATAGCCCCTGGCACAAGTCTCACTGCCTCCACTACCACTCCGGAGACTACCACCAGGACGACCACGTGGGCGACTTCAACACAGATTCCAGAACCACCCATGACCCGGGCGGCATAAAGAGAGGTAATTCCCTCTCCAGCTCCCAACACTCCTACCAGCACTATCTCAGCAACCACGTTAGCAGACGTGCGGTCAACAAATGCTAACGGCATCACCAACGCTCCTAAAATAGCTTCTACCACCAATCCCCAACACCTGAGCCTACCTCAGGCTGCTAGACGAAAGACGAAAACAGCAACTACGGAGATTACGGACTCTTCAGATGAGGAAATCTTAGTAAGAGCTCCACTGCCGTACCACAGACACGACACCTACTCAGTAAAAGACCTCATGGAAGCCACCTCACCTAATTAACTCCAATGCCAGCACGGCTCAGCCAAAGTCTCACCCAAAGAAAAACGGATGATCTAGAGGTCTACACTAACCCCGCCAACTCCATAACTGGGACATCCATCTGGGGGTCTTCATAGTGGAAACCACTATGAAGACCCCCATCCATTCCCAGAGCTCTAGTATTAGCTATTGATACAGATAATGTCTCCAATGAGCCTCCACTTACAGGCTCACCATAGCCCGTGCTACTTGGAACATTTTGTTCTGAGTAGCTGAATCTAAAACAACAACACCAACAGACTGTCTCCTCACCTACAGCCTACTCATCACCACCTCTTATGATGGCTTAATCTTCATCATCATCATGTCTCCTCACTTGAGAATGTACCTTGTGGATTCGAAACTTTGTGTAAATTACAGAACTGTATAATACATTCTACAGTTAAATTACTATTCTTTTACTCAACCTTAGATAAATACCACATTTGGAGAAATCCTCTTCCAGTTAACCCAAGATACAAGAACACTAGTCAGAGGTATAGAAGCCCTAAACAAGAAAATAATGAACATAGAATATGCAGTCATATTCAATGAAATATATATTATCTATATATGACAAGGTCAGGCCACGAATGAAGGATTAAGACAGGAATTTCCTTAAGTACTTTCGTATTTAATAATACATCTTCAGAAGGATAGATTTATAATTTAGTGATGTGAATATATAGGCAGGAATGAGGTGACAAAATGTCTTAAATGAGATAAGGGATATTAATAAGGTATTATTGAGATAAATGTGCATCAGTGGTCCTACTCAAAGTACCCTTTAACTGATCAATCAAAACTAGATATAAATTATACAAACCACTACTAATGTTCAAATTATATGATTTTGTAATCTGTATTAAAGCAGATTCAATAATGTTTCTATTGAAAATGCCTTTGTAATTTGTTATTGAAGAGCCCCCCTCCTAATCAATTTGGTGAGAACTTTCTTACAAATGAACAAACAAATCATTAGACTATTGGCCATGTTTTATAGAGTTTTAAGGAAAATATTTTAAGAAAATTGTGGTCAGTCTGTATATTTATTAAAAGTTACTATTTGTTCCTCTGTTGCAATTGCTGCTGCTAATTCAACATGTAATTATTATAATTCTTCTACTTCAGTTTAGTTTGTACTATTTCAGCATCTGGGTGAAAGATTCTCACCAGCGGAGTGGACCCGTGTACTAAGCCCCTTGTTATCAATTGCAGAGAAATGTACGAGGCCGGATTCTGGGAATCCGTCGTGAGGACCAAAGCGTTTGGGAGAGACGCGCCCCACTTGGTCCCTCTCAGGTTAGACAGCTAGTAAAAAATGGGGTCAAGGTCATCGTGCAGCCATCAAACCGTCGTGCATACCCCATGCAGGTGAGAGTTGTCTTCTTTACATTGTCAACTGGGATTAAGTTCTATAATCATACGTCTTGTAAGAAAGGCTATGACTGTTATATATGAATTTCAATTAAATAAACATCTTGTATTATATATAAATTGCATAGTATTAAAATAATATATTTACTGTATTAATATTTATACTGTTTTTTGGTATTGGTAAAGTTAAATTGCAGTTTACATGTACAGTATGCTACTGTGTCTCATTCATAAGTACCTTCTCGGGTAGCTGGATAATAATTGCTTATAGGCGTATCAGGGAGCGATGATACAGGCAGACTCATCAGAGGTCTAGTCTTGTAATCACAGTTTATATCTACTGTCATGTCAGTCAGTGTTTTGCCATTATTGTGAACAATACTTATTAATTGCTGCATATTTGATGTTAATAAATACTGCTGTTCCTATATATCATAAAACATTGTATGTTAAATAAATAAATAATAAATATATATGTTTATTCAGGAAAGGTACATACATACTAGTGATGTTACATTAATGGATCAATATATAGATAGAGCTAGTACATACAATGCCTAAAGCCACTATTACGCAATGCGTTTCGGGCAGGAAAAACATTAATATCTAGAACTTAATACTAATTGAACATAAAGAATAAAATGTGTTGAGAACAAATACAAATAAAGATAAAAAAAAGGGGGGAACATGACTGAAAAAGCAGCACAAATACAATAGGTTGACAAACAGTGTTGATTAAAAAAAAATAACAGATATGGGTTGACAATAGAGGGGTAAGGTAGGTTACAGGGAATTTATTAGGTAGTGTTTAGTTTTTATCTTAAACTGGTTGAGAGAGGTACAGTCTTTAACATGGTTGGGAAGATCATTCCACATTCTGGGTCCCTTGATTTGTAGAGCATTTCTAGTTTGATTAAGTCGTACTCTTGGAATATCAAAACTGTATTTATTTCTGGTGTGGTGCTCATGGGTTCTGTTACAACCTTCAATGAAGCTTTTGAGGTCAGGATTGGCATTACAGTTCAGCGTTTTATATATGTATAATACACATGAGAGGATGTGCAGTGACTTAATATCTAACATATTCAGAGATTTGAGTAGGGGTACCGAGTGATGTCTGGGGCCAGAGTTGGATATTGTCCTTATAGCAGCTTTGTGTTGAGTAATTAGAGGACGTAAATGATTTTGGGTAGTAGAACCCCAAGCACAAATACCATAGTTGAGATATGGATAGATAAGGGAGTAATAGAGAGTCACCAGGGCAGGGCGGGGTACATAAATAAATAAATAAATAAATAAATATGTTTATTCAGGTAAGGTACATACATACAAGTGATGTTACATTAATGGATTGATATATAGATAGAGCTAGTACATACAATGCCTAAAGCCACTATTACGCAATGCGTTTCGGGCAAGAAAAACATTAATATCTAGAACTTAATACTAATTGAGCATAAAGAATAAAAAGTGTTGAAAACAAATACAAATAAAGATAAAAAAAAGGGGGAACATGACTGAAAAAGCAGCACAAATACAATAGGTTGACAAACAGTGTTGATTAAAAAAAAATATAATAATAATAAAATAAAATAACAGACATGGGTTGACAATAAAGGAGTGAGGTGGGTTACAGGGAATTTATTAGGTATTGTTTAGTTTTTATCTTAAACTGGTTGAGAGAGGTACAGTCTTTAACATGGTTGGGAAGGTCATTCCACATTCTGGGTCCCTTGATTTGTAGAGCATTTCTAGTTTGATTAAGTCGTACTCTAGGAATATCAAAACTGTATTTATTCCTGGTGTGGTGCTCATGGGTTCTGTTACAACCTTCAATGAAGCTTTTGAGGTCAGGATTGGCATTACAGTTCAGCGTTTTATATATGTATAATACACAAGAGAGAATGTGCAGTGACTTAATATCTAACATATTCAGAGATTTGAGTAAGGGTACCGAGTGATGTCTGGGGCCAGAGTTGGTTATTGTCCTAATAGCAGCTTTGTGTTGGGTAATGAGAGGACGTAAATGATTTTGGGTAGTAGAACCCCAAGCACAAATACCATAGTTGAGGTATGGATAGATGAGGGAGTAATAGAGAGTAACCAGAGCAGGGCGGGGTACATAATATCTGATCTTAGAAAGAATGCCAACAGTTTTTGAAACTTTTTTTGATATATTTAGAATGTGACCCTGGAAATTCAGCTTGTGGTCGATGAGAACGCCAAGGAATTTGCCATCTAATTTGTTACAAATTTGGGTATTGTTTATTTTGAGATTTATCTGATTAGAGGATTTATTGCCAAACAGAATATAAAACGTTTTGTCAATGTTAAGGGTGAGTTTGTTGGCAGTTAGCCAAAGATGGACTTTCTCTAGCTCAGTATTTACTGTGGCATTTAGAGCAAGGGGGTCAGGACTGGAGTAAATGAAGGTTGTGTCGTCAGCAAATAGAATTGGTTTGAGGTGTTGGGAGGCATTTGGAAGGTCATTAATGTAGATGAGAAAGAGGAGAGGGCCAAGTATGCTGCCCTGAGGAACACCAATGTTGATGGGTAGGGTGGGAGAAATTGTATTATTCACAGAAACATACTGGAGCCTGTCAGTAAGATAAGATTTGAGGTATTGCAGGGAGTGTCCTCTGACTCCATAATGATGTAATTTAAGAAGAAGGTTTTGATGGTTGACAGTGTCAAAAGCCTTACGCAGGTCCACAAATAACCCAACAGGAAACTCCTTTTTATCAAGAGCTGCGTGAATTACGTTAATCATACTAATAAGTGCATCGTTAGTGCTTTTTTTGGGTCTGAAGCCATATTGACAAGAGCTAAGTATATTGTGTTTGGCTAGAAAAGAGTAAAGCTGCTTGTAGATTAGCTTTTCGAATATTTTTGACAAGTTAGGCAGGATTGATATAGGTCTATAGTTGTTAACATCAGTGAGATCACCACATTTGTAGACAGGGGTTACTCTTGCTTTTTTTAGAATGTCAGGAAAGGTTTGGAGTTCAAGTGACTTGTTGAAGAGCAATGCAATAGCAGGGGCTAGAGATCTGGAGGCTTTTTTGTAAATTAAAGTTGGTATCTCCTCGAGGGCACTAGACTTGGTTTTAAGGGAAAGGATTATTTCATTGACATCAGTGGAACTAGTAGGCTTTAGGTACAGAGACTGTGGATAGTTACCTGTAAGATAGTCCTTAACATCAGTACAGGAAGATGGAATATCATTTGCAAGGGATGACCCAATGGAAGAGAAGAACCTATTGAACTCAATAGCAGAATCAGAGGCTGAAAGCTGACCAACGTTATTGGAAAGGAGTGTTGGTTTGTTATTTAAAATCTTCTTTGATCCCAATATTTGTGAAATTGTGCTCCAAGTTTTTTTAATGTTGCTCTTTATTTGGGTAAATTTATCTTCATAGTATTTAGTTTTGGCTCGTCTAATTATTTTAGATAGCAATAACGAGTAATTCTTTGAGAAATCTTTGGAGACTGTTCCTAGCCTATACTTCTTCTCAAGGTCGTGTTTTTTGTTAATGGATTTAAGTATTCCCTTTGTAAGCCAAGGATTGTTAAGTCTTTTGCTTGTGACTTGTTTTGTAAGCATAGGACAGTGGGTGTTATAAAGACTAAGAGTTGTTTGTAGAAAAGATTTCACTGCTAGGTTGATGTCCCCTATGTTACCTAACTCGGACTCCCAGTTGACATTATCAGCAGCAGTTATAAAATTGTTTATAGCAGTTTCATTGTGCAGCCTAAAGCTTAACTCCCTTGTCTCTAGAGGTGGTTTGCTAATGTTAGTTAAGAGAAATGTGGGGTAATGGTCTGTAGTGCTATCGGTGATTATACCTGAAGTAAGCGGAGAGGTTATGTTGGTCCAGATGTGATCTAGAGTCGTAGCAGTACTATCAGTGATTCTAGTTGGTCTAGTGATTAAGGGTATGAGGAAGCAGGAATTCATACAGTTGAGGAAGCTAACAGCAGCAGCAGTAGCATTAGATAATATCTAATGAATAAATAAATATAAATAAATAAATAAATAAATGTTTATTTAGGTAAGGTACATACATACAAGAAATTTTTACAAAGATTGGTTGACTTATAGGTAGAGCTAGTACATACAATGCCTAAAGCCACTATTACGCAAAGCATTTCGGGCATGAAAAACTTAAATGACAAGCTTAATACTAATTGAGCATAAAGAGTAGAATGAAAACAAGAAATGAAAACATAGCTGAAAAAGCAGCACAAGTACAATTATGTCGACAAACAGCACTCTTTAAAAATACACATATTTTGTGTATTTATACACAAAAATATGTGTATTTTTATTTAAAAGAATACACATGAATGAGAATGTTAAATTTTCTTATTCTTATCTACCTTTAATAATTAGTAGCTGTATGAACTGCTAAAGCAGCTGCCATTCATAAATGTCTTATGTTTACTGTAATTATCAATTACTGTACAGTATTTTCAGATCTTTCGGCAATTCAATAATGTTGCAATATCTCATTTAAATTTAAGTATTCCCTAATTACACCTGTTCATTTTCTCCTACGTACTGTACCTTTTTATGCATTGTAATTGTCTTACCAATGTATCTTCCTCTGTTCATGAATTATATGTATGTACATTTGTCTAAATAAATGATTATTATTATTAATATAACAATTGCTTGCAGGCGTACCAGAATGTGGGAGCCAAGGTACAGGAAGACCTGTCGGAGGCGCCGGTGATCATTGGTGTGAAACAAGTCCCCATCGACCAACTAATCCCTAATAGAACCTACTGCTTCTTCTCTCACACAATAAAAGCCCAAGAGGCCAATATGCCACTTCTCGACGCCATTTTAGAGAAGGTACAAGTACTGTTGGGGGGCAGTGTTACAGGTGCTCAGCAGCTGCTCAGTAAGATTGCCTCTTAAAGAAGTGGACTGGATCAACATCCTCAAAATTGTTCAGTATTTTAAAGTTTTTGATGAGATCAGCCCTATCATGTCTGGTTTGCAGTGTTGTTGGCCCTGAGACCCTCAACTGCTCCTGGTATGAGCGTTGACTTAATTCCAGGATGATTTTTGTTGCCCGGTGTTGAACTTTCTCCATAGCAGATATGTCGTGAAGATGAGGTCCCCTACCCAGTGGGCACCATTGGTTGAAAGCGACTGACATGTACTGTTTAGTATGTAACATTGGTAACTCTCGATCAACGGTGCCCACTGGGTATGCATGGATAGTTGTCCAGATGGGGGCCCCATCTGAGTTTTATACAGTTGAATAACTACCTTCATAATCCTTTGGTAGGAGAGTGAGAGGATGAGTAGCTGGAGGGGCTCTCCACAGAAAACCATACATTCAACGCCATTTTCTGGGCGAGTCTTGGAGGCTTCCCTGACAATCCTTCCTCCCTCCGGTTGGTGATTTTCGCATTTTGATATTCAGCCTGTGAACTGGGATTGGGTAGCTGGCACGAGGGGTCTGGGCCTTTCCCTTCCACAGACTGTGCAGACAGCGGTGCGGCTGCGGTTGTTATGCCATGCTTGTTTGCTTGTTTACCAGATTGTGGAGTTCTGCTTGATAGTTTGGTTTTCAGTAGCAATTTTCACCAGGTGGAGTCTGTTTTGGGACGCTTATCTTTCTGGGTGCCTAACCCGGTAGATGGCAGACATAGAATGCTTTCAACCACACAGGGGGTTTCTATAGGCCATTGCTCCTCGTGCCTCTGAGGGGGGGCCAGGTTTTGGCTTGTGATCCCTGGTAGGCTAGAACTCCAATCAAATTGACTGATGCCACAGTCTAATATATGCATATCAGCCCGGAATTGCTCTTGGAAGCCTCCAAGACTCTCCTAAAAAATGGCGTTTCATTACATTCAACGCTGTTTTTTTTGGGGGGGTTTTACTTTTGAATAGGGCATAGGTTGGACAATTTTTTAATTCATTAGGGAGTGAGTTCCAACGACTGGGCCCTTTTATTTGCATGGAGTGTTTGCACAGACTTAGTTTGACTCTGGAGATATCATATAGATATTTATTTCTGGTCTGGTGATCATGGGTTTTATTACACCTATGGAGAAAAAGTTTCAGATTAAGATTAGCATTTAGGAACAAGATTTTGTACATGAAGATAGCACACGAGAATTTGTGGAGTGAGTGTACGTTTAGCATGTAAATAAAGTAAATAAATAAATAAATATTTATTCAGGTAAACGTACATACATACATACAAGATGAGTTACAAACAAAATGTTGGATTACTAGATACAGCTAGTACATACTGTGCCTAAAGTCACTAATACGTTGACAACATTTCAGGCAAGGTGTGGGAAAACACTTAGACTAAAACTTAAAACTAATTGAGATCAAAGCATAAATTGAATTGAAAAAGGGGGAAAAAAATGATAATAATTACTTGATGGCTGAAACAGCAGAAATTGAAGCAGAACAGCAAAAAGGAAGCTTAACTAAATAAACAATGACTACAATTTTCTAAAGGTTTATACACGGCAGATATCAGCAATTAAACATGTTGGTCAATAAACAATATTGTTAGAAAAATAACAAGACAGGTTGACATTTAGTGGGTAAGGTAGGTTACATAGAGTTTATTAGGTAGTACAGTACATATACTTAGTTTTTCTCTTGAACTGGTTGAGAGAGGTACAGTCTTTGACATGATTGGGAAGGTCATTCCACATTCTGGGTGCCTTGCTTTATAGAGCATTTCTAGTTTGGTTAAGGCGCACTCTTGGAATATCAAATAGGTTCTAGTTATTTTTCTTAGTGCTATAATCATCATTTTAAATCCTGTAACAATCATTTCTCATCATTATATGACTGTTGGTATTTGCAGAACATCCGCCTGATTGACTATGAGCGAATGTGTGACCGACAAGGGCAGCGTGTGGTGGCCTTTGGCAAGTACGCCGGGGTGGCGGGAATGATCAACGTTCTCAATGGTCTCGGGCTTCGACTTCTGGCTCTTGGTCACCATACACCTTTCATGGTTGGTCAATACTGTAAACACTCGGCAATCCAAATTCCGTTAACTCAAATCTTCGGGTAATTTGAATGGATCTGTGTTCATTGTGTATGTGTAAACAGCAGGAGTAGGCAGGTGAGCGATGGAAATGCAAGGGTAAACTTTGAGAGTTTACTGGTAATTGGCGGGAATGACTGTTAGTTGTTCTGTAGTACAAAAATTTTAAATTTTTTAATTTTTGGACATACCTGGTAAGAAATTTGGCTACTTGAAAGGGGTGGGCTCTGTGTGATTTGCATTATTGAGTGTAAACAATACCTGTTTAAAGAGCATTTGCTAGTCTTCCAACATTTGTGGAGTTCAAACAGATCACTTTGTAAGGTCTCGGTATCATTTTTGCTTCCTACTTTACTATAGATCTTGGTGTCATCTGCAAATTTGATAATGTGGTTTGTAATGGTTTCATCTATAATATTAATAATGATAATGATAATTATTCTTGTCAGGGAGAGATAAGTGTGTACGTAGAGTGTGTATATACATTAGGCTGGTATTGAGTCCCCCCCGAGTGTCAAACAAGTGACCCCTCCTCAGAAGGCAACCCCACAACAGTTGACACACTCCTAGGTGCTCTACCTATTTACTACTACCAAATAAGTCTGACTCCTAGCCGTTCTGAGTGTACAAGTACAGGTACTCTCAAAACCAGCTATGGGTAAACTACAGGTGACAGTATGCCAGCCAGTAGTTAGTGTGAGTGCTGCTTGGTAGTTTGTGATGCCAATTAACATATGGAAATGCTTCATTTGTGTCTTTATGAACCCTCTAGTGGTCAGAAAGGCTTTATGTGTGTATATATAAACCTTGTAGGCCTTAGAGTTCCAAACAGTGGGACACAGTCCCCCTGAAATGTTTTCTGGGGAATTGCAGAACCTAAATTCTGAGTGTATCTGAATCATCGAGAATTAGCACGTGGTAAGTATCTCAAGTAGGCAATGTTTAAACATTTTTACATCTCTAAATATCTGAAATTTTTTACCAGTATTTCTAGTTAGCTAGTAAGTAGGGCTAGTAAATTGGGAACCACTGCTCTAGTGATTACTTTGGGCAGGATTGAACATACTCCAGTGTCTCCCCAGTACCAATATGACTCAGCAGGGAGGTTATACTCCCTGCTCTGTACTCCAGTGTCTCCCTAGTACCAATATGACCCATCAGGGAGGTTATACTCCCTACTGTGTACTCCAGTGTCTCCCCAGTACCAATATGACTCAGCAGGGAGGTTATACTCCCTGCTGTGTACTCCAGTGTCTCCCCAGTACCAATATGACTCAGCAGGGAGGTTATACTCCCTGCTGTGTACTCCAGTGCTCCCCCCCCCCAGTACCAATATGACTCAGCAGGGAGGTTATACTCCCTGCTCTGTACTCCAGTGTCTCCCCAGTACCAATATGACCCAGCAGGGAGGTTATGCTCCCTGCTGTGTACTCCAGTGCTCCCCCCCCCCAGTACCAATATGACCCAGCAGGGAGGTTATGCTCCCTGCTGTGTACTCCAGTGCTCCCCCCCCCCAGTACCAATATGACCCAGCAGGGAGGTTATGCTCCCTGCTGTGTACTCCAGTGCTCCCCCCCCCCAGTACCAATATGACCCAGCAGGGAGGTTATACTCCCTGCTGTGTACTCCAGTGCTCCCCCCCCCCCCAGTACCAATATGACCCAGCAGGGAGGTTATGCTCCCTGCTGTGTACTCCAGTGCTCCCCCCCCCCAGTACCAATATGACCCAGCAGGGAGGTTATGCTCCCTGCTGTGTACTCCAGTGCTCCCCCCCCCCAGTACCAATATGACCCAGCAGGGAGGTTATACTCCCTGCTGTGTACTCCAGTGCTCCCCCCACCAGTACCAATATGACTCAGCAGGGAGGTTATGCTCCCTGCTGTGTACTCCAGTGTCTCCCCAGTACCAATATGACCCAGCAGGGAGGTTATGCTCCCTGCTGTGTACTCCAGTGCTCCCCCCCCCCCAGTACCAATATGACCCAGCAGGGAGGTTATACTCCCTGCTGTGTACTCCAGAGTCTCCCCTCCCCCAGTACCAATATGACCCAGCAGGGAGGTTATGCTCCCTGCTGTGTACTCCAGTGCTCCCCCCCCCCCCCAGTACCAATATGGCCCAGCAGGGAGGTTATGCTCCCTGGTGTTGGTGCAGAATATCACCCTATTATGACTGAGCACGACCGTGTGTGTGGGAGAAGGCTCTTGTCTTCAGGAGGAATGCTGTGTTCTTCCCAAAGTGGAGCTTCCCCCCCCCCTTCCCCCCCCCCCCACACTCGCACAGCTTTATTTAAACTCATAAATATTGCTGCCAAAGTTTGTAATGTTTTTACCCTCACTGGGTTTTTAAGTATTCCTATATTATTTATCTCTGTTCAACTGGATTAAATTTGTTCCCACAGCATATTGGACCGGCTCACAATTACCGTAACACAGAGATGGCTAGACAATCAATTCGTGACACTGGTTACGAAATCTCACTTGGCATGATGCCTAACTCCATCGGTCCTCTGACGTTTATCTTCACAGGCACTGGCAACGTGTCTCAGGGGGCCCAGGAGATAGTCCAAGAACTACCCCACGAGTACGTCTCCGTCAAGGCTCTTAAGAAAGTAGCCGAGCACGGGTGTAAGTTACAAAAGCTACGTATATGGTTACGGAAGTTATGACGTTTAGATTTATGTATACTGTTTTGTATGCCTGAATCCTTAAGATGAAGATGTATGGTTTGCTGGAGTATACTTGCCTAAGACAACTTACCCAATAGGGACTATGAGGAAGTAAGGTCTAGCCCACCTACTACCTTTGTTCCATATGAAGCCAGTGTTATGCTCTTGATACTTATATGTGCCTCTGGTGCAGGCACTGCTATTGTCTCAACTCCCAAATGTTTTTATCTTTCCTGTTCCTATAGTTTCCTTCCTCTTTTGATGTAGAGTTCTTGTGGCCTTATATCTCCCTTTCCTGTCTTCATTATCTTACACATCTTGGGGTGAAACTCTTACAGCCATGTGTCTGCCAACTTCTCAAGTATGTTAAAGGTTCCTGTAATTTTCTGCAGTTCTCCTATGTTTTTACATTCCTCATTAGTGTTCTGTCATGTGCAAACATTGGGACAATCATAATGTTGTTGGGATTGTCCCATAACTACACCATGTTGTTGTGATTGTCCCATAACTACACCATGTTGTTATGATTGTCCCATAACTACACCATGTTGTTATGATTGTCCCATAACTACATGTTGTTATGATTGTTCCATAACTACACTATGTTGTTGTGATTGTCCCATAACTACATCATGTTGTTGTGATTGTCCCATAACTACATCATGTTGTTATGATTGTCCCATAACTACATCATGTTGTTATGATTGTCCCATAACTACATCATGTTGTTGTGATTGTCCCATAACTACATCATGTTCTATAACAAGAATAAATGCAAAAAGTTATCTATTGCCATAGTCACATTATATTCACAACACATAGTCTTGCCATGTAATAGGGCATGAAAGACAGTGCAGAAATGAATTGATTGGCCAGCACAAAGTCATCTCACTGTCAGACAACAAGTTCACACCTTATCACTTGTCATCCCCATCGAGAGATAACTCGACTTCTCAGGATAGCAAATGGTCCCTCTGCTAATTGCCACTCACCCATTTACCCACTACACTCACCCATTTATAATAAATAATAAATTTTTATTCAGGTATTTACCCACTACACTCACCCCACTGTGTAATAATACTACCATAACAAAGACAGAGGTGCAGGCAAGCCACACTTGGTACTTAACATTGTCCCGCCACAGCCCGTCCCGTCCTGTGATGATAACCTCGCTAAAATGTTGTGCTCAAGTGCTCGAGACTACCCTCACCGAGGACCCCACATATAGAAACCAAGACATCCTGTTCAATTTTACAAAGCCTTGTAAAATGTCTATGATTTATGTCTTGTCTTACTTTGATGTTGGGGGACTTTTATGTCACAATACAATGTGTTATGCAAGAGCACAGGTTGGTTTTGTATCCTCTTGCCTTGTGGCCTTTGGTTATGTCACAATACAATGTGTTATGCAAGAGCATAGGTTGGTTTTGTATCCTCTTGCCTTGTGGCCTTTGGTTATTTGTTGTTCTTGTTTTGGTGATGTATGTCTTGCCTCTGTGACTTGACAGTTTCTGGTGATTTATCTTGATCCTATGTGCATGTGTGTGGTGTTTTCTTCCAGGGCTTAACTTTTTTGGAGTGATATAGGTGTGACTTAAGTGTGTGTGGCACCCAGTGTATGCTGGCTGGGCCCCCACAGGTGGGTGTAACCAGCAATAGCTTCACTCATCAGGTGCTGTGTTTGCTCCAAAATATGGCTGTTATTTAATTGATCAAGACTATTGTGCCATGTTATTATCTTTCCTTTTTCTTTACTTGTTAGGGGGTTGATGAGGCCCAGTTTGGGTCCACTAAGGTTTGCTACCTAGTGGCCTCTTCCCTACCTGGTCCATGTCTCTGGGTTAAAGTTCCTTTACTTGTCAGTGGGTTGATGAGGCCCAGTTTGGGTCCACTTAGGTTTGCTACCTAGTGGCCTCTTCCCTACCTGGTCTTTGTCTCTGGGTTAAAGGGTTTATGTTTTGTTCTAGCTATTTCTTTATTACTTTTTTCTTCAGTGTGGTTTATTTTTCAGGCAGGTGGGGATGGTTCCTTTTGTTCTCCTGTGTACTCTTTGACTGGGCTTTAAGTGGAGGTTGCATGTGCCTTTGACTGTCATGGCTGCCAGTTGTTTGTGTCTGATGGTGGTTGTTGTAGTGGGTAGTTAACTGACTGGCAGTTAACTTACAGAACTGGCTGTCTTGGTGATTCCAATAATCTCTAGAAAGGAACTGAGTGATATGATTCTCTTCTTTTGTCTTAGAGAGTCTTGTCATATACGATTCTTAGCGGCGGGGGTCATATTCCAGGGACCTGCCCGAAATGTTACGCGTACTAGTGACTGTACAAGAATGTAACAACTCTTGTATATATCTCAAAAAAAAGAGAGTAGTCTCCCTGGTGGACTGAGTTGTACCACCTGCCTGTCTTTCCTCCCAGACTATATATCAGTACTATTAACACAAGACCTTGTCACACTCGCGGGCAACTGAGGGCTAACTCATAAGGGAACACTTCATATAACTTGATGCCTCTCTCAACCAGTTTAAGATAAAAACTAAACACTACCTAATAAATTCCCTGTAATCTACCTCACTCCTCTATTGTCAACCCATGTCTGTTATTTTCTTTTTTTTTTTTTTTTTTTTTTTTTTTTTTTTTTTTTTTTTTTTTTAATCAACACTGTTTGTCAACCTATTGTATTTGTGCTGCTTTTTCAGTCATGTTTCCCCCTTTTTTTTATCTTTATTTGTATTTGTTCTCAACATCTTTTATTCTTTATGCTCAATTAGTATTAAGTCCTAGATATTAATGTTTTCTTGCCCGAAACGCATTGCGTAATAGTGGCTTTAGGCATTGTATGTACTAGCTCTATCTATATATCAATCCATTAATGTAACATCACTTGTATGTATATACCTTACCTGAATAAACATCTGAATCTGAATCTGAATCATCTATTACACAAGACCTTGTCACACTCGTGGGCAACTGAGGGCTAACTCATAAGGGAACACTTCATATAACTTGATGCCATATATTACACAAGACCTTGTCACACTCGAGGGCAACTGAGGGCTAACTCATAAGGGAACACTTCATATAACTTGATGCCATATATTACACAAGACCTTGTCACACTCGCGGGCAACTGAGGGCTAACTCATAAGGGAACACTTCATATAACTTGATGCCATATATTACACAAGACCTTGTCACACTCGTGGGCAACTGAGGGCTAACTCATAAGGGAACACTTCATATAACTTGATGTAAGTTAACCACCATATCTTGTCTCTGGCAGCTACCAGCAAAATATACTGCTGTGAGGTGAGTCGCCGGGACCACCTTGTTAAAAAAGATGGCGGCAAATATGATGCTGTGGAGTACGAGGAACATCCAGAGAGATACATCTCCGTCTTTGCCCATAAGGTCAGTTTCTTGCTTATTTATTTATTATGGGGGGTTCAGTATTTAGGTTAATTGGGTTAGCATTTGAGAAAATGGAAGTTGTGCGCCGGCAAGTTATATTGACTTGAGCTGATGTAGCATTGGAAGGTATTTGATGTATGTTAGTTAATTGAAAGCTGTAGAATCCAAGTATATTATGAGGCAGACCACCAAACTCCCTATGTCAGACGGAGCCCGGCCTATTTATATTTACATAGTGAATGTTTTAGTGGTTAATTATGCAGTGATGACCCCCCTTGTTTTGTGTTTATAGTGGCCTGTATTATTGCCATGATATATTGAAAATATAATTAATCTTATATTAATTGTCCATATCATGTTTATTATCTTATAATAGACTCTGAAAGGCTTTTTTTTATCTGGTGGAAGGTGGCCCCATATGCATCTGTTATCATCAATGGGATCTACTGGGCGCTCAACTCCCCGAAGCTGCTGACCATCCCTGACGCCAAGTATCTTCTCCAGCCAGTATACACCCCCTGGCTCCCCACCTCTGTCAGTATCTTCTCCAGCCAGTATACACACCCCCCCCCCTGGCTCCCCACCTCTGTCAGTATCTTCTCCAGCCAGTATACCCCCCCCCCTGGCTCCCCACCTCTGTCAGTATCTTCTCCAGCCAGTATACACCCCCCTGGCTCCCCACCTCTGTCAGTATCTTCTCCAGCCAGTATACACCCCCTGGTTCCCCACCTCTGTCAGTATCTTCTCCAGCCAGTATACACCCCCTGGCTCCCCACCTCTGTCAGTATCTTCTCCAGCCAGTATACACCCCCCCCTGGCTCCCCACCTCTGTCAGTATCTTCTCCAGCCAGTATACACCCCCTGGCTCCCCACCTCTGTCAGTATCTTCTCCAGCCAGTATACACCCCCTGGCTCCCCACCTCTGTCAGTATCTTCTCCAGCCAGTATACACCCCCTGGCTCCCCACCTCTGTCAGTATCTTCTCCAGCCAGTATACACCCCCTGGCTCCCCACTTCTGTCAGTATCTTCTCCAGCCAGTATACACCCCCCCCCCTGGCTCCCCACCTCTGTCAGTATCTTCTCCAGCCAGTATACACCCCCCCCCTGGCTCCCCACTTCTGTCAGTATCTTCTCCAGCCTGTATACACCCCCTGGTTCCCCACCTCTGTCAGTATCTTCTCCAGCCAGTATACACCCCCTGGCTCCCCACCTCTGTCAGTATCTTCTCCAGCTAGTATACACCCCCCCCCTGGCTCCCCACCTCTGTCAGTATCTTCTCCAGCCAGTATACACCCCCTGGCTCCCCACCTCTGTCAGTATCTTCTCCAGCCAGTATACACCCCCCCCCCTGGCTCCCCACCTCTGTCAGTATCTTCTCCAGCCAGTATACACCCCCCCTCCTGGCTCCCCACCTCTGTCAGTATCTTGTCCAGCCAGTATACACCCCCTGGCTCCCCACCTCTGTCAGTATCTTCTCCAGCCAGTATACACCCCCCCCTGGCTCCCCACCTCTGTCAGTATCTTCTCCAGCCAGTATACACCCCCCCTCCTGGCTCCCCACCTCTGTCAGTATCTTGTCCAGCCAGTATACACCCCCCCTGGATCCCCACTTCTGTCAATTCTGGCCATATTTTGACTCATAAATATGTCTTGCTCATTTTCTAATTGACAACATATATATTTATTTACTAGCTATACCTGGCCACGCGTTGCTATATCTCAGCAACGCATGTGTGTTGCTGAGCCACAGCAACCTTCCCCTGTTCCCCAGTCCTCCCCACCATTTCCCCCTCCCCTGTCCCATCGTTCTCCCAACCTTTCCCGACTCCCCCGTCCCCTCGTCCTTCCCACTATTCCCCCCTCCCCGTCCCTTTGTCCTCAACACTATCCCCCACTCTACCGTCCACTCATCCTCCTAACCAGTACTCACTCCACCATCCCCTCGTCCTCCCCACCAACTCCCACTCCCCCTGTCCCCTCGTCCTCCCTACAATTCCCCCGTACCCCGTCCCCTCGTCCACTCCATCATCCCCCACTTCCCTGTCCCCTTAACCTCCCTACCATTCTCCATTCCCCCTGTCCCCTCGTCCCCAACTCCCCCGTCCCCTTGTCCTCCTCACCATTACCCCCTTCCTTGTCCCCCACCATCCCCAACTCCCTCGTCCCCTCGTCCTCGTCACCATTACCCCCTTCCCTGTCCCCTCGTCAACCCCACCATCCCCCACTCCCGTCCCCTCGTCCCCCCAACCATTCCCTACTCCCTCCCTCCTTCGATGCATTCCCAAATGATCTGATGTTCCTGTCAGAAAATTGGAAACATCAATATAAGAAAAAGTTAAAAAACAAAATGAAAAATTAAAATAAACAAATAAACTATTTTCATGACATGAATGGTATGGTAAACAGCACAGCTCAATTCCAATGCAATGTCACACAAAATAATTAAATCAAAAGGAAAATAAATCGAAATCTATGAAAATTCAGTTTGTCAATGCAGTCGGAAACATTGAAAGTGATTTATAACATATTTAGTTTAGCATGTGTTGCTCATACGTGCAACAGATGGCGCTGTTATTTTTTTTAAAGAATGTTTTTACCTGTCACAGGTGTGGTATCTATTCCTATATTCATGAAATGAACGGTATGGTAAACAACACAGCTCAATTCCAATGAAATGTCAAACAAAATAATTAAATCAAAATGAAAAAAATCAAATTCATTGAAAATTAAGTTTTTCAATGCAATCGGAAACATTGAAATGGAATCATAACATATTTAGTATAGGGTTTTTTGCTATTACGTGCAACAGATGGCGCTGTTTTTCAAAAAACATGTTTTTACCTGTCACAGGTGAGGCATCTATACAGTATAGTAGGTATAGAAAAACATACGCGTATTTGAATGCAACGTTGTGTCAAAATTTCAAAGCAATCGGTGAAGAACTTTCAGAGATTAGCGATTTTGATTAAACGAACATTTCCATTTTTATATAGATTTATCAATTTATTTATTTACTTACCTATATACTGTACAAGAAAGGCATGGCGGGTTGTGAAAGTACATTTGGTGGTTTGACTTTGGTGTTTGATTGTTACATTGTCAAACATGCAGGCATGTGGGGCAAGTCGTACTCTTCAAACTCACACTGTATCTTGTGCTGCCCACTCCCTCAGTTTTAGTGCCTAAGATATGCAGCTTCACCATTCTCGTCACTGACATCAACTTATATCCTAGGTATTATGTTGAATGCATATTTTGCTACAATGTACCTATTAATATCCTTCAAATTCTGCTACAATGTACCTATAATAATTACTGTATCTGTTAAATTAAGGAGCTGCGAGAAACTCTAAGCATGTTGGTGGCTTTGCAAGAATGGAAAAACACCAATGTTATGTGCTCTCACAACCCAGTGTATCAATGCTCAATATTGGGAGTCACAGATGAGTGGAATAAACCCATAAAGTAACATATGTTAACATCAGCAATAAAAATGATGCAAAGTTCCTTGGCCTATACAGTACTTAGACAAGAGTCTCAACTTTAGCACCCACATACAACACATAAGTAAGAAAGTTTAAAAAACAGTTGGTATACTCACTGAGATCAGATATTATGTACCCCACTCTGCTCTCCTCTCACTATATTATGCACTTATCTATCTCTATCTTACTTATGGTATCTGTGCTTAGGGTTCAACCTCTGCAAACTACCTCAAGCTCACCATCACCCAGCAAAAATCTGCTATCAGAACAATATCAAACTCTGCTTTCAGACAACACTCAACCCCATTGTTTAAAACCCTAAACATGCTAAACATAAATTCACTCCACACATTTTCTTGTGTCAGTTACATTTACAAAACCTTTTTCTTAAGTGCAAACCATGTTCTGAAACTCTTCCTGGACAGATGTAATAGAAAACATAATCACCGCACCAGACATAAATATATCTTTGATATTCCCAAAGTCAAACTTAATCTGTGTAAACACTTTATGCAAATAAACGGACCTTGTCTATGAGACTCACTCCCTAACGAATTGAAAAGTTGTCTAACTTTTGCCATATTCAAAAATAAAACCAAAAAGTTCCTAATTTCATCTTCATAGTTTCCTGCCTAGTGCTTTAAACTCGCTCACTATCCAGTTCGAGTTTATCCTTTGTATCTGTACAGTATTTGTATCCACTGTATCTGTATTTTGAGCTACCCAATTCCCCAATATATGTTCCTAAGCCATATAACTTTACCATTGTAATCAGATTCAGATTCAGATTCAGATGTTTATTCAGGTAAGGTATATACATACAAGTGATGTTACATTAATGGATTGATATATAGATAGAGCTAGTACATACAATGCCTAAAGCCACTATTACGCCGTGCGTTTCGGGCAAGAAAAACATTAATATCTAGAACTTAATACTAATTGAGCATAAAGAATAAAAAGTGTTGAGAACAAATACAAATAAAGATAAAAAAAGGGGGAACATGACTGAAAAAGCAGCACAAATACAATAGGTTGACAAACAGTGTTGATTAAAAAAAAAAGAAAATAACAGACATGGGTTGACAATAGAGGAGTGAGGTAGATTACAGGGAATTTATTAGGTAGTGTTTAGTTTTTATCTTAAACTGGTTGAGAGAGGTACAGTCTTTAACATGGTTGGGAAGGTCATTCCACATTCTGGGCCCCTTGATTTGCAGAGCATTTCTAGTTTGATTAAGACGTACTCTAGGAATATCAAAACTGTATTTATTTCTGGTGTGGTGCTCATGGGTTCTGTTACAACCTTCTATGAAGCTTTTAAGATCAGGATTGGCATTATAGTTTAGCGTTTTATATATGTATAATACACATGAGAGAATGTGCAGTGACTTAATATCTAACATATTCAGAGATTTGAGTAGGGGTACCGAGTGATGTCTGGGGCCAGAGTTGGATATTGTTCTAATAGCGGCTTTGTGTTGGGTAATTAGAGGACGTAAGTGATTTTGGGTAGTAGAACCCCAAGCACAAATACCATAGTTGAGATAAGGATAGATAAGGGAGTAATAGAGAGTCACCAGGGCAGATGATATCATTGATATCATCTTATATCATGCAGGCGATGAGTCACAATAACGTGGCTAAAGTATGTTGACCAGACCACACACTAGAAGGTGAAGGGACGACGACGTTTCGGTCCGTCCTGGACCATTCTCAAGTCGATTGTGAATGGTCCAGGACGAACCAAAACGTCATCGTCCCTTCACCTTCTAGTGTGTGGTCTGGTCAACATCTTATACAGTATCATGGTTGTTATATTGAACACATATTGTGTGCTACCCAATCCCCAATATATATACCTAAGGCTTACAACTTTACCATTAAACATTGCTGTTATCTTATATATGCTATCAGTGTGCTTTAATATGCCTACTAATCTTTGTCATATTATCAATCAAGCTATCAATGCTTTCAATCGAAGCTTTCAGTGTGCTTTAATGTGCTTTAATATACCTACTAATCTCTCTCAAATTTTCTTATAATGTACCTGTTAACATTATATAAATTTTTGCTAGAAATTACTTACTTAATATTATCTGTTAAATTAAGGACCAACCCGAAACGCTGTGCGTATTAGTGGCTTTACAAGAATGTAAACACATCATGCTATGTACTCTCATAAACCCAATGTAACTTCTAGAATATATATAAAAAGAAATAAATAAATACATAAATAAATAAATAAAAAATAAATAAATATCTAAAGCAAATATCTTGCCAAGTTTTAAAAGTTAATAAATATAGGTGATGTAATGACCTGCTTTATTAGGGCTTTAGTCTTTCAAATATTCTTGAACATATATTAATATAGATATTATATTTTCCAGCGAGGGTCTCCATCTCTGCCTCACCGAATGCTGGCCATCTGTGACATCTCGGCAGATCCGGGCGGCTCCATAGAATTTATGACAGAGTGCACAACTATTGACACTCCCTTCTGTCTCTACGATGCTGACCAGAATAAAGATACTAAGAGGTATGTAGCTGCAACACTACTGTCAACAATTGATAATCTGAATCCTGTAGATTCTCACCCCCATTTGAGTTAAGTGAACATTCGTCTAGGCCAAATTTGTTACCACGAACGTCCAAAAATGAGCAAATTAAAAATTGTTTGAACCACAGCGCGGTTACTCCCGCTGTTTACTATCACATTTTCATTATTTACATGTTTACTCCCTCCTTTTACCTATGCATTTTCATCATTTACCTGCTTATTGCTGCTATTTACTCATGCATGATGGGAATAAATTCATTCAGAATAAGATTCAGGTTACTGGAATTTGGATTAATGATCTCTTAGAGTAGTGTTTAGCAGAGTTTGGGTTAAGTAACCTTTGCTTAGAATGGAGATGTCTCTTGGGGACAGGTTAAAGTTGACTACTGGAAGATAAATGGTAAAGAGAGAATATTAAACATTACAGCAGTGTTTTTTCAAACATTGTATAGGAAAAAGTTCAGAAGTGTGCCTTCGGAGTTGTGCAACAGTGCATAAGACTGGTGAAGGCAGCAAGATTAAGTCCAACTCCTGTATAAGACCACAAGGACTCCAACAGTCCAACACCTGTATAAAGACCACAAAGACTCCAACAGTCCAACACCTGTATAAAGACCACAAGGACTCCAACAGTGCACACAAAGACAAAAGAAAGTTTGACGAAGCCAAAGATATGTCTGTATAAATATATGTTCTGAGCTGGCCAGTCTACAGTTGAATTCGTTCTTGACTTACAATCTAGAATCCTGGGTTCAAATCCTACACGAGACAGGAATGGTTGGGCATGTTTCTTTTCACCTAATACGCTGTTCACTTAGCATTAAATAGGTGCAGTATGTGTGAGTTAGTCAACTGTTGTGGGTTGCATCCTGGGGAAGGTCAGATGTTTGACCTGGGTTATCCTCAATATAAGCCTAACATATATACAGTATATACACAGGCCGCCCGTCCACAACAAAAGCTTATAATAATTTTGTGGCAGGTACAGGAAGTCTGTGTAATGAGGTCCCCCCAAGGTCAAACTACTGTACTGAAATGACACGACACACAAATGACAACCCACAACAGTTGCCTAACTCCTTGGCACCTATTTACTGCTAGGTGAACAGAAGCATCAGGTTAAAGGAAACATACCCATCCATATCTGTCTGGGCTGGGAATCGAACCTGGGATCGCCCTCAAAGCGTTAATCATTTAAGTTTTTCCTGCCCGAAACGCTTTGAGTAATAGTGACTTTAGGCATTGTATGTACTAGCTCTATCTATAAGTCCACCAATCTTTGTAAAAAAATTTCATGTATGTATGTACCTTACCTAAATAAACATTTATTTATTATTTATTTAGTTGTGAGTTGAGAATGAAGCCGACTCTACTACGTGAATATTACTGTCCCTGACTGCCTACCAGTTATGCGAGCCCCTTATATTTCACTCCTGCACACCTCCCTTGTGAATGAATCATCCACTATCCTTCATTGATACATTCACATTAAGTAATCACATAATGATGATGCAGAATTATTATCTCGTAAACCAGACATGCACCCACTTTCTGCTGATATGTCCAAGTTAATATGAGTGTGTAAATATTTACAACTACCACCACCAGTTTCAAGGGTCCAGGCGTGCTGGTGTGCAGCATTGACAACATGCCCACACAGCTCCCACGAGAGGCCACGGACTCCTTTGGCTCCCTGCTGCTTCCCCACATGTACGACATCTTGCAGTCAGATGCCTCCAAGCCATTTGAGGAGCAATCATTCACTCATGAGGTTCATGGGGTGAGTCGTCCTGTTCCTTGTTTTTTCTAGCATGGGGCTTGGCTGGACTAGACGGCTCCATTATTACTACTGTACTTATTCTCCTAAAATTATCATATGTATATTAACTATTTGATTGTGTGTATAAAAATGGGCTGTTGCAGCCCATTTTTGTTGGGCTGCAACAGCCCATTGTTCATGTTTTGTGCTATTAGTTTTGTAGAGGGCATTAAAAGGCCCGAGCCAAGCTTAAAACAATGCTAGACCTAGTATAGCACATATGTACTCTGTAAGGGCCTAAGATTACATGTACAGTATTTGACCTAGGACTGCTTAGTTATGCATTCCACAACTTAGGTTCGTCAGTTACTTTTCCATTATTTTAGAATAGGATTTGAGCTAATTCAGTTATACAAAATGTGAACCTTTTAGGGTCGTAACAGTTCTGTACATTTTTATGTTAGAGCCGAGAGTTGCTGTAAGTACGTTTGAAGAACCTAATGAAGAAATCTTACACACACACACACCATCAAAGGCCTTGCTAGCAATCTACAGTGTATCTCTAGCAAGGGTATTTCTCCAGTGTGAATTTCAGTTGCAATGATTGCTTCATGCATTTACTTTTGCTGAGAACAGACACCAAATACCATAATTCAGAAACTTCTCACCGACAGTCTTCAGTCTTCTCACTCAAAGTCTCTCCCATGTTACTGTGTAGACGGCAGAAACTTCTCGTTGACGAAGTCCTGGACATATTCTCTTCCATGTTACTGTGTAGATGGCAGAAACTTCTCGTTGACGAAGTCCTGGACATATTCTCTTCCATGTTACTGTGTAGATGGCAGAAACTTCTCGTTGACGAAGTCCTGGACATATTCTCTTCCATGTTACTGTGTGGACGGCAGAAACTTTTCGTTGACGAAGTCCTGGACATATTCTCTTCCATGTTACTGCGTGGACGGCAGAAACTTCTCGTTGATGAAGTCCTGGACATCTTCTCTCCCATGTTACTGTGTGGACGGTAGAAACTTCTCGTTGACAAAGTCCTGGATATCTTCTCTTCCATGTTACTGTGTGGACGGCAGAAACTTCTCGTTGACAAAGTCTTGCACATCTTCTCTCCCATGTTACTGTGTAGACGGCAGAAACTTCTCGTTGACAAAATCCTGGACATATTCTCTTCCATGTTACTGTGTGGACGGCAGAAACTTCTCGTTGACAAAGTCTTGCACATCTTCTCTCCCATGTTACTGTGTAGACGGCAGAAACTTCTCGTTGACAAAATCCTGGACATATTCTCTTCCATGTTACTGTGTGAATGGCAGAAACTTCTCGTTGACAAAATCCTGGACATATTCTCTTCCATGTTACTGTGTGAATGGCAGAAACTTATTTTTATATTTAATAATATTTATCTATTATTGTCCATCATGTTAATTCAAGCTAATAATAAGTTTTCTTGTAGGCCGTCATAACTAGTGGTGGTCGCTTGACTGAAAACTTTGAATACATTGCAGATCTCCGTGCCCAAAGCAGGTAAACCTCTGTTTACGTATGCATGTACTTACTATATGCATGTATACATCTGCAAGTGTACATTTCAATAATTGCACTCCCACATTCCCCACCTTCACACAGTACTGTGAACCAGGACATGCCTGTATTGTGCAACTCTACTCTCTTTACCAGCATAACCCTCTGTTCTCATAGTTTTTAACTTTATACGACAAGCTTCAATGTAACACTTTTCCAGGAAAGTATCTGCCATTTAAAGGTATAAAGGACTCCTGCTTGAGTGTGCGTGAAGCTGACATTCTACACACGCAGTATGATCCTGATGTGGCTGATCTTACCTTAGGGAGCAGATGAGAGGGTTACCCGAGCATTTGAGTTCCGCAGCGAGAACTGAGGCATCAGATGAGAGGGTTACCCGAGCATTTGAGTTCCGCAGCGAGAACTGAGGCATCAGATGAAAGGGTTACCCGAGCATTTGAGTTCTGCAGTGAGAACTGAGGCATCAGATGAGAGGGTTACCCGAGCATTTGAGTTCCGCAGCGAGAACTGAGGCATCAGATGAGAGGGTTACCCGAGCATTTGAGTTCCGCAGCGAGAACTGAGGCATCAGATGAGAGGGTTACCCGAGCATTTGAGTTCCGCAGCGAGAACTGAGGCATCAGATGAGAAGGTTACCCAAGCATTTGAGTTCCGCAACGAGAACTGAGGCGTCAGATGAGAGGGTTACCCGAGCATTTGAGTTCCGCAGCGAGAATTGAATGCGGGACGTTTTGGCTGTAGCCCAACTAACATCGAATATTGTATTATGATACTTGATAATTCCCAAGTGTATATTGATTGCTCTGTCTGTCTGAGGTGCCAGTATCATTCAAACATGCGAGTAGCACTGTCAAACATGCCAGTAGCACTGTCAAACATGCGAGTAGCACTGTCAAACATGCCGGTAGCACTGTCAAACATGCCGGTAGCACTGTCAAACATGCCGGTAGCACTGTCAAACATGCCAGTAACACTGTCAAACATGCCAGTAGCACTGTCAAACATGGCGGTAACACTGTCAGACATGCTGGTAACACTGTCAAACATGCTGGTAACACTGTCAAACATGCTGGTAACACTGTCAAACATGCCAGTAACACTGTCAAACATGCCGGTAACACTGTCAAACATGGCGGTAACACTGTCAAACATGCCGGTAACACTGTCAAACATGCCGGTAACACTGTCAAACATGCCGGTAACACTGTCAAACATGCCGGTAACACTGTCAAACATGCCAGTAACACTGTCAAACATGCCAGTAACACTGTCAAACATGGCGGTAACACTGTCAAACATGCCGGTAACACTGTCAAACATGCCGGTACCTTGTATGTCATTATAAGTGTATAAGTATATGTCAGTATAAGTACTTATGTCAGTATAAGTACTTATATGTCAGTATAAGTACTTATATGTCAGTATAAGTACTTATATGTCAGTATAAGTACTTATATGTCAGTATAAGGCCTTATATGTCAGTATAAGGCCTTATATGTCAGTATAAGTACTTATATGTCAGTATAAGGCCTTATATGTCAGTATAAGGCCTTATATGTCAGTATAAGGCCTTATATGTCAGTATAAGGCCTTATATGTCAGTATAAGGCCTTATATGTCAGTATAAGGCCTTATATGTCAGTATATACATTAGTATAAGTCTTTTGGGAGGTCTTCCAGGTGTGCTCTACAAGTGAAGGCAAGTACAAGAGATACATTGTTTGTATATTATTATTCTTTGTTATTTTGTGCATTGTTAAAATATCACATGTGAACTAGGTGAATACATTGCTCTCATTCCCTCTCTATGGGATGAGCAAAATGCTATCTCTCTCTCTCTCATTGGCTCATCAAAAGTTATCTCTCTCATTGGCTGATCAAGAGTTATCTCTCTCTCTCATTGGCTGATCAAAAGTTATCTCTCTCTCTCATTGGCTCATCAAAAGTTATCTCTCTCATTGGCTGATCAAAAGTTATCTTTCTCTCTCATTGGCTGATCAAAAGTTATCTTTCTCTCTCATTGGCTCATCAAAAGTTATCTCTCTCTCTCATTGGCTTATCAAAAGCTGTCAACTTCTCATTGGCTAATGAAGGCATAGCATTTCTTAGCAAGTACATTATCTTGGCAAACATTCTAATTAGTTAGTATGAATTGAATGTAGTGTATTGTATCTTAAGGTAGTGGTAGTGACATGTAAGCACAACTAACCTAAACACTATAGTTAAGGACTTGCCCAAAATGCTATGTGTGCTAGTGGCTGTACAAGAATGTAACAACTCTTGTATATATAAATACAGTATACAAAATTAGTTGACTTGTAGTTATGGAACCCCAAAAGTTATTAGCAATGTGACTTTAGCTGACACAATGAGCCCTACCTTACCTTACCTACCTCTTAATCCTTGAGTGTTTTCCATTCTCTCTGTATCCCTACACATCCTGGGGATGTGTGTGTATGTGTGTGTGTGTGTGTGTGTGAAAATTAGGATTAAGGACTTGCCCGAAATGCTATGCGTGCTATAGTGGCTGTACAAGAATGTAACAACTCTTGTATAAATATAGGGTATAAATAAACAAATAAATAAATAAAATATGCGTGTTTTGAAATGCTCCATTATCTTTTATCCACAGCCGTGTTCTCGGTAAGCCACTGTGATTTACATGTACTTTACACTCTCTCTTACCTGCATGGACTGAAAGTGCTTTCTCTTGTGTCTTTTCCAGAAGGTAAATGTGCGCAGCCAAGAGAGCTCCCATGGCTGTTAGGGACCTGCACTTAACACAAGTATTCTTAGCAGAGGCATGGAAAGGGAAGGCAATGTTTGGACGATGAGCTGGCTCTTAGTTAGATGTACTGGAATTGTCTGTCATGTGTACATGCTACTTGGGATTCTGTGCTCTTTGTATCTTCTGTGTGCACAATATTTTCCTCCAAACTCATTTATTTGGATACCAGCACTTTATTTGGGCACAAACACAGTTCCATGATCATAATGTATTTGCATAAGTTACGATACTGTCTTCTACTAGCACTAGTTGTCACATTCCTACAATCACTAATTATCATCTTTCTGCAAGTACTAATTATCACTCTTCTACACGTACTAATTTATTATGCACAATGAAATCACAATAGTGTGATACGTCTATAAGAAAATCTTTGGCGCAAGATGGCGAGATTGTACCAGCATCCCGAGTCTCCTCCAGACACGTGTCTTAAACCATGGTTAAGGCACACGTGGCTAGTTTCACATCTTTCACATTAAGAGCCTACTTGTGAATGATGGCTATAAGACGTGTATGTAACTAGGGAAAATGGGTTTAAGAGAACTGCCGCTGGCTTGGTCGGTCGTGAGCTAGGTTGTCGAGACCAGTACATTTGCTCTCCCTTTCTAAGCTGTTAAGTCTGGCTACTGATGTTGCTTAATGCTAGTTTTTTCATCTATAGCTCTTGGCTTTCTTCTCTAATGTAGTGCATTAACCTTATAATTTACTGTAGTTTGCATCTCCTGATGGCTGTTGCTTGTAGTAGTCTATTTTGCATGTGATGCATTTTGTGAAGGATTTTTTGTTTTGTATAATGTGCAGCATGTTGTACACTTTATACAATGTGGAACATGCTGACAGTATTTAAGATTCTCTTTATATATATATATATATATATATATATATATATATATATATATATATATATATATATATATATATTATATTATATTATATTATATTATATTATATTTATTTATTTATATATTAACTCAAGAAACTTTCTCCTGTGAGGGATTCGAACCATGGAAAGCCAGGTGCATCATACACCATTATAAATAATGGTGAGATAAATACAGTTACTGTATCTCACGCAGAGAAATTAACAGCACACTGTGGAATACTTGCTTATCCCTTCTAGATAACTATCGTAGCAATAGGCTAACGGATGTTATCGATATTCACTGATGAACACTTTGGCAGTCTCGTGGCATTTGTTGGTGAACACGTGGTGTGTACATTCTATTTTCTCTCTCTTGTTTTATCATTTGAATATCAAAGGAATCACCTACCGATGGCAAATCTCCATCGCCATCTCTGTGGCAATGTACGCTAGGTGACTTCAGTGGATAACAATATTAATTTAAGACTAATGTTGCATTAGGGGAATTTTCTTTAGCTGTGGCCGCAGCATAGAAAATCAGGTCTTCATGAGCAAGCGACGGGGTACAGGATGAAGAGAAAGAGAGAGAGAGGCATGGGGCAGCCTGCTCCAGGTAGTATCACTCGCTACCTCCTTGTTCTTAAAAAGGGCCACTCAGCCTCAAGGCACTGCGGCCTACTCCAATCAGAGCCGTCTCTCCGGATGGCACTATGTTTTGACGTCACGGGACGGGCCTAGATGTTTACGCTGCAGTTGGGCTGGTCTTGCCCCTCTCGACTGCAAGACAGTAAACAACCACCAACTCTGATTTGGGATTTAACATCCCTAGAGTTAACTAGCTGTTCTATCTATTGCACCTTGCTGTAATTGCTGAATGGAGCTACCCACGATGGTACCAATGGGATCCTGTTAACCAGAGCTGTCAACGGATATCCAATAAGGCATGTCTAAGTTTTGTATTGACAAAACTTAACTTAGTGCACTCACTCTGTGCACTGGTGACAGTCTCCAAGTGTTATGTGCACTCATCTTACACACAGTTAAGATAGCTAGAGATCCATCTCTCACAACTGTAAACTTGCAAGTGATACAGTATAATTTGTTTAATACAGTATAGACATGAAGACAGATGGGTTATGATGGATTTGTACTTAAATGTGCTTCCAGGTTGTTTATGAAGATATTTCACTCCACTACTCTCCTGGTAAGGTAAGTCACAAACCTTTATATGCATTGTGTAGGCCCATAGACTTGTTTTCCTGGGGGAGAGGTTGCCTGCGATCGAACGAAATCTCTTATGGAACGAGTTGGCCTCGGTCTATGTAGTTCGTTCGTGTGGGGACTCTGTAAATCTAAAAACATCTGATGTGTAGACCTTGGCTGATGGACTAATTGGTCCCACCAACATCAACCAGACCCCCTCTTGCATGAATGGGAAATACAGTCATATGGGCAAAGGGTGCCATCCCTTGGGCAAGAGATAATTGTTGGCCCAACAGGTCATGTACAAGATTTCATATTTGTTGGGAATGTCGTTACTGTACTGTAATGTTACATATACTGTATTTGTATAGCCCAGTGAAACATCACGATGTGTAACTTTATCATCAATATCAGTGTGTGTACACTGTATATATACACACACACTGTATACACACAGTATACACACACTGTATGTGTGTATATGCAGCTTAAACATATTCCATAAATTCCTTAAATAGATAAGTAGTGGTGCACATACAAGCAGTGGAACTCACAAGTATACACGGAGAAAATATGCAAGCATTTTGATTCATCACAGATCACATCTGCCCATGCAGATGATTCTATCCAGTTCCAAATGCAATGGTGCATTTATCCATGTGTAATTTGTGAATTTTTCTGTATTTCTGCATAATGTAACCTGTAGTTCAATGACTTGTCATATGAACACTCTGCACAGCCTTTTCCCATCTCCCACTGCAGAGCGACGAGCAAGTCTGCTGTTGACATGGCCAGCAAGGAGCACAAGGTGTTGGTGCTTGGTGCCGGGTATGTGTCTGCTCCGCTGGTTGAGTACCTCTCACGCAACTCCAACACTGGCATCATCGTGGGTATGTAGCCACATGTACATGCTATTTCCTGGGGGGAGCCCTGTTGCCTCCCTGGAGCTATCCAGGCTGAATGGATATGTACATCTTTCTGGCATCAGTCAGTGCATGGAGTTCTTGCCTACTGGGAACCACGAGCCAGAACCTGGCCCCCTCTAGAGAGGCACAAGAACCAATGGCCTATAGAGACACCCCTGTGGTTGGGAGCATTCTGTGTCTGCCATCAACCGGGACATGCACCCAGAAAGGTAGGCGCCCCAAAACAAACCCCTATTCTGATAAAATTAATGTGACCAAAGGCCAAACAGGTGGACAGAACTCCCCAAACGAAATAGCAAACTAGCATAATGTCATCACGTCACTGCACCACTGTCTGTGCAACCCCCTCCTCCCCCAGGAGGGGGAAGGAGAAGCCCCAGACCCATCCGCCGGCGATCCAACCTACAGTTCTTGGCTGGTGGAATTCTGGTGCGGTTATGCCCCTGGCTCCAGTTTTGTTTCTGTTCTGTCACTTGTGGTGTGGGCTGTCTCTTCTGCAGCCCAAGTACATTGCAGCCCACGGTACTCGGGCTGCATGTGCCTAGCGTCACCTTCCCTAGGTGCCATAGAAGTACTGCCCTTGGGGCTTGGGGCCGCCTTCCACAAGTCACTTCAGGATCTACCTCCGCTGTGCTGTTTACTGCTCAGTATTTGGCCTATCCTTGGGGTCAGCTGGAGTTTTTCTTACCCTTGTTTGTCTCTGAGTAGGGGGTAGTTCTCATCACTGGCAGGGGCGCAGGGTATTGCACAGCTAGTTTTCACCAATAACAGCAGCCGGCTCTGTTCCGCCTGGGTACATTGTCTTCTTGCGGGGGTATTCTTTTCTTGTGTTTTTCTGCCTAGTAGGGGGGTCTGCCTTTGTGGTCCCCTGTCGCTGTTCTTGGGTTATATATATTTCTATATCTATATTCTGTGTTGGTGGTCCTCCCCGCTTGGGCCCCCCATGAGTGGACATGTCCCGGGGGTTCAGCTTTAAAAGTTTCTTTGGTAGACTTGGGCGCCGGTTCGCAGTACCCTGCCCGGGCTTCCCTTAGCGTGTAACCAAGGCTAATGGCCCTGGGAAACCCCATGGGGGCTACATGGTTGGATGGATGTGACCCCTGAGTCCCCCTTCACGTCTTGCGAGTTTGAAGGTTTCTCTGCCCCCTTGTCTCAGGGTGATGCTCACTGATTTTGGCTCCACTATGCTGCCTGTTGGGTCGATGATTGTTTTGACCCAGAGTCGTGCGACGTGTGTTGTCTGTACATTCTCCAGTTCACCCAAGCCACTAATAATTATATGTGGGTGCAGGCAGCTATGGAGTTGCATGCTAGATTTAGGTTGCTACAACGTGCTAGGTTGGTTGCGACCTTGGATGCCTCGAGATTGCCTTGTTTTGCTTATAGGGACCTGGACTTGGGGGGTGGGAGTCGCTTCGGCTCTGGTTCTGTCCGCCCCTCCTAGTCCTTTCCCTTCTGTCGTTCATTCGGTCCCCCCTCCCTTGCTTCCAGCTCCGAAGCATCTGAGGATTTCGGAGTTGGGGCAAGGTCTTTTTGGTGTTGAGACTTGGGCGGTCTCGGGGGTGTCCCCTTCTGGGGTTGCGGCGGAGGCATTTGAGCCTGGTCTTTCTGCCGGAGCTTCTGGGTCTAGCCAGTGGGCCCCCCTTCATTCCTGCTTTTTCGGCGGCTTTCGCTTTTTCTTTAGAATCGGTTAATGGGGTTTGGAGGTCGGCTCGGCCCCAGGTCCTCAAGGGGGAGGTTCCCGGGGCTGGGGAGGGGTAGTTGGACACCACCTGGGTTTTTCTGCCCTCGGAGTGGGGCTTTAGTGTTACAAGTAGAGGGGTTCTCTTTCGCTCCCTCCGCGTATGAATTGGATTTGGTGTCTACCTCTCCCCGGGTTCGGTTCCATGATCCCATGGGTTGCTCAGTTCTGTCTTTCCAGAGGTTTTCGGCTTCCCATATTTTATCTTCTGTGGTGCGGGAAGCCATTGCGATTACCTCCTGTGTGACTCAGATTATGCTTCTGTAATGGATCCGTGTTCCTTCATGTACGGTTCGTCCAATCCTTATTGGGTTCGTTATGAGGTTCCGGAGTCGTCCTGGTTGGAAGACTGTCTCCTCTTTTTTAGTTGGAGGATTGGCACACATTCTGTCAGTCCCGCACGCTTGGCTGGCAGGAGACTCGGGCAGTGTTTCAGGTTTTCCTGGGGGGCGACTTCGAGCACCTCAATACTTGTTTGTTCGCCCCTGCCCTTCCGCGGGATGTTGGTGTTGTGCAGCTTCATGTGCAGCTTCCTTCCCTTTCAGTTGCCTTGGTTGCGGAGGATTTGCGTATTCGTGGTCTGCTTGCTTCGGCCCTACGGTTCTTTTCCCTTCTTGAGCTGTCCTCAGATTGGCTTGAGTTGGATGTGAGGGAGCTTGGGGCCGCTGCTGAGTCTGGGACGATCCCCTCTGCTGTGCAGGCATCGTCTGCTTTGTTGAAGCTCTTCGCGCCACTCCTGCGTGATACAGTTTTGCGGTTCTATGCTTCTCACTTCACGTGTCGGTAGGCGTCGCTTACTTCTTCCTTGGAATCCACTTGGGCCCTGGTTCTTTGGTTGTCTTCGCCTTTTTGCCCTTTGTTGTCGGCGGAGTCTGCATTGGTGCAGTACCTGCAGGCGGCTTCAGTTAGTTGTCGACCTATGTCTGACTTGTTGGTGCTCCTGGGGGGCTTGTGGGGTGCCTTCCTGGAAGGGTCGTGCCAGGGCTCAAGGTTTCGTTCGTTGTGGTAGGCCAGTGGTGCCAGATTCAGGGCAGGCGTAGCCTTTGGTTCCGTCTGTTTCTGGTCGGTGCGGGAATCACCCTGTCCACCACTCAGGTTCTTGTAAGGTGCGTCGGTCCTTTTGCGGTTCGTCCCATTGACGGAGCGGTGGGGGGGGGGGGAGGCTTGCCCTGTTTGCTCGCGCCTGGTCCCACGATTCGTGGGCTTTTCGGGTCGTTTTGTGCGGCCTGTGGTGGCATTGGGTGGCCCCTCCTCCTTCAGGGGATTTGCAGCTGTCGAGGCAGGCCTCTTCTCCTGCGCTCTGTCAGATCATCTTGGAGTGGGTTCGCTTGGGCATGGTTGAAACGACCTTGTCCCTTAGGTGGGTTTCCTGCCTGTTTCCTGTTCCAAAACGGGACTGTGCGGACCTCCGGTTCATTCTGGACTTGTTCCGTCTGAACCCGTGGGTTTATTGCCCCTCCTTCAGGATGACTACTCTGTCCCAGGTCCATCTTCTGTTGGAGCATGGTGCTTGGATGGTGTCCCTGGACCTCAAGGACGTGTATTGGCACGTCCCAGTTTATCTGAGGCTCAGGAACTGGCTAGGTTTTGTTGTGGGGTGTCATGGTTTCCGCTTTCATTGTCTTCCCTTTGGGTTGAATCTGGTGACTCTTGTTTTCACACCCCTTAATCAGGTCATGGTGGCCCGTCTTTGTTTGTTAGGTGTTCGGGTTCTGGCCTACCTCGACGACTGGCTGGTTTGGGCTCCCAGCCAGTCCTCGTGTCTGCTCACCAGGGATTTGGTTCTTTTCCAGCTCGCCGAGTTCAGGTTCTTGGTAAACTGGAGGAAGTCCCATCTAGTTCCCTCTCAGGTTCGGTCTTGGCTGGGTCTGGTTTTGGATGCTTGCACCGCTTCCTTGTCTCTGCCTCCGGCGGCTCTGCTCCATCTGCGTTCCCACCTTCGTCTGTTCCTGAGGGGCTCCCGGGTCACGAGGCGGTTGATCAAGAGTTTATGCGGAAGCCTGAACTTTGCCATGATGGTCTACCCGCCAGGTCGGGTGTGGCTTCGTCGGCTGTTCTGGTTCCTTCAGGGATGGCCCTTCCACCTCTCTCTCGCAATCGTTGGGTTCGGCCTCCGGGGGCTTTGCGTTGGTTGCTGCATCACCGGCTTCCTCTTCAGGTTTTTCGGGGTTCAGTGCCTTGGCGCCTGCCCGAGCCCTCGCTTGATGTGTACACGGACGCGTCATCTCTTGGCTGGGGCTTTGTGACCAGTGCTCACCAGGCTGGCCAGGGGTGGTGGGGTCCGTCCTTCCGTCGGGCTCACAGCACGGTCCAGGAGTTCGCGGCGGTGCAGATGTCACTCTGGAGTCTCCGAGTTGCTCGCGGATCAACGATCCGGCTCCATTTGGACTGCTCCCCGGTGGTTCATTGTCTGAACCGAGGGGGTTAGATGCGGTCCTTGGCTCTTCGGCGCTGGTCGCTTCGGGTGACTCGTCTGCTGAGTTCTCAGGGTTTGGCTCTCCTGGCGGTTTACGTCCTGGGGTGTCCAACGTCCTGGTTGATGGCCTGTCTCGTTTCCTTCTCCTTTCCACGGAATGGACGGTCGACGTCGACTCCTTCGGTTGGCTGTGCCAGACGTTCAGGACTCCGGACATGGATCTCATCTTGTCGGCGTGGTCGAGGCGTCTCCTGGTATACCTGGCACATTTTCCCAACTGTGAGGCCGTCGGGGTCGATGCCTTCAGGCAGGACTGGGCGAGGTGGGGCTATCTGTACCTCTTTCCCCCGGTTCAGCTTTTGATCCAGGTCCTGGCTCACTTGTAGACTTACCAGGGAAGAGTTGTCCTTCTGGCTCCTTGGTGGCCGGCCCAGCCTTGGTTTCAGGCACTGCTTGCTCAGTGTCCGAATCCGAGGGTCTTCCTACGGCTCCGCCTCTTTCAGTGGATCGGTCCAGGCCGGTATAAGGCTGGTTCGGTCTTCTCCTTGAGTCTTTGCATCTGGTGTTTTTGACTCAGGTTTATCATCACTTGTGTTGTGGGTAGGTGGCTTCGTAGTTGGTCTCCCACCTGCGTGCTTCGTCTCAGTGACAGTATAAAGTTTCCTGGCTGTCTTCCCAGTTCTTCCTATCACTTCATAGGTATTCTTCAGTCTCTGATAGGGTTGTTCTGTCCTTTCTCTCTTGGATGTTCCAGGACCGTCATCTTATGCCCAATACTGTCGCATCATATCGTGTGGTGCTGGCGGAGCTGCCTCAGCTTGCTTTCAGTGTTGATGTTGCCTCTGCCCCGTTCCGCCAGCTTTCTTGGCCGTTGTTTCACCTCCAGCCTGCTCATGTGCCTCCTGAGCCGTCCTGGTCTTTGAACCGGGTGCTCTCGTTTCTCTCTTCTCCTCGGTTTATTGTGCTCCTTCCATTCAGGATTGTTTTTCTAAAGCTCTGTTCCTGTTGGCATTGGCCTCTGGAGGTCAGGTCAGGGAGCTTCATGCTCTCCTCCGTCACGGGGGTTTCTGCTCCTTTGGTCCTGATGGTCGTTTTGTTCGGTTGCAGCCATTTCTTTCTTTTCTGGCGAAGAATGAGAGGGCTGCATTTCGGAGGGGGCCTTGGGTTGTTGATGCTTGGTTGGTCAGGTCGGGGGTGCATCACGTGTTGTGTCCGGTTGCGGCTCTTCGCCGTTATTTGTGCACTATGGCTTCGGTGGCATTGGATGCGCTTTGGGTTGACCCGGTTTCCCTTCTTCCCTGTTCCCGGGCTTGGGTCTCTCAGGTTGTCCGCAGGGTTATTAAGTTGGGGGTTGTGCAGACAGCGTCGCGGAGACACAATGACGTCATGCTAGTTTGCTATTTTTCATTTGGGGAGTTATGTCCACCTGTTCGGTTTTCAGTCGCAATAGTTTTACCAGAATTGGGGTTTGTTTTGGGGGGCCTACCTTTCTGGGTGCCTGTCCCGGTCGATGGCAGACACAGAATGCTCCCAACCTCAAGGGGTCTCTATAGGCCATTGCTCCTCATGCCTCTCTAGCGGGGGCCAGGTTCTGGCTTGTGGTCCCCAGTAGGCAAGAACTCCATGCTTTGACTGATGCCAGAAAGGCATACATATCCATTCAGCCTGGATAGCTCCGGGGGAACCTCCGGGACTCGCCCAGAAAATGGCATTTCATTACATTCAATGCTGGTTTTTTACATGAACTTGCTGGAAGGCTGCTATCTCTGTCCCCGAATGGTCTCGTCGGGGACAGGAAGCCGATGACTTGCGAAAGGTCCCCACTCCCATTATTCATAAGGGTTTTTCATATTATATTTTAAAGTGTATTTGGTATTTAACCCCTGCAATATGCACCACAACCAAGGTTGTTTCGTTGATGGTGCACACCACAACCAGGGTTATATTTAGGCCATCATAAAAGGTAAAACTGCCATGTACACACAAGCTCTCACTTGCTTTCTCAGGCCTCCATTAACCATCACCCATCTGGAAACAAAATCCTGAGTCAGATTCAGATTCAGATTCAGATTCAGATTCAGATGTTTATTCAGGTAAGGTATATACATACAAGTGATGTTACATTAATGGATTGATAAATAGATAGAGCTAGTACATACAATGCCTAAAGCCACTATTACGCAATGCGTTTCGGGCAAGAAAAACATTAATATCTAGAACTTAATACTAATTGAGCATAAAGAATAAAAGGTGTTGAGAACAAATACAAATAAAGATAAAAAAAAAAAGGGGAAAATGACTGAAAAAGCAGCACAAATACAATAGGTTGACAAACAGTGTTGATTAAAAAAAAAAGAAAATAACAGATATGGGTTGACAATAGAGGAGTGAGGTAGATTACAGGGAATTTATAAGGTAGTGTTTAGTTTTTATCTTAAACTGGTTGAGAGAGGTACAGTCTTTAACATGGTTGGGAAGGTCATTCCACATTCTGGGCCCCTTGATTTGCAGAGCATTTCTAGTTTGATTAAGACGTACTCTAGGAATATCAAAACTGTATTTATTTCTGGTGTGGTGCTCATGGGTTCTGTTACAACCTTCTATGAAGCTTTTAAGATCAGGATTGGCATTATAGTTTAGCGTTTCATATATGTATAATACACATGAGAGAATGTGCAGTGACTTAATATCTAACATATTAAGAGATTTGAGTAGGGGTATCGAGTGATGTCTGGGGCCAGAGTTGGATATTATTCTAATAGCGGCTTTGTGTTGGGTAATTAGAGGACGTAAGTGATTTTGGGTAGTAGAACCCCAAGCACAAATACCATAGTTGAGATAAGGATAGATAAGGGAGTAATAGAGAGTCACCAGGGCAGGGCATGGTACATAATATCTGATCTTAGAAAGAATGCCCACAGTTTTTGCAACTTTTTTTGATATATTTAGAATGTGTCCCTGGAAATTCAGCTTGTGGTCAATGAGAATGCCAAGGAATTTGCCATCTAATTTGTTACAAATTTGGGTATTGTTTATTTTGAGATTTATAAGACTAGAGGATTTATTGCCAAACAGAATATAGAAGGTTTTGTCAATGTTAAGGGTGAGTTTGTTGGCAGTTAGCCAAAGATGGACTTTATTTAGCTCAGTATTTACTGTGGCATTTAGAGCAAGAGGGTCAGGACTGGAGTAAATGAAGGTTGTGTCGTCAGCAAATAGAATTGGTTTGAGGTGTTGGGAGGCATTTGGAAGGTCATTAATGTAGATGAGAAAGAGGAGAGGGCCAAGTATGCTGCCCTGAGGAACACCAATGTTGATGGGTAGGGTGGGAGAAATTGTATTATTCACAGAAACATATTGGAGCCTGTCAGTAAGGTAGGACTCGAGGTATTGTAGGGAGTGTCCTCTGACTCCATAATGATGTAATTTTAGAAGAAGGTTATGGTGGTTGACAGTATCAAAAGCTTTACGCAGGTCCACAAATAACCCAACAGGGAACTCCTTTTTATCAAGAGCTGTATGAATCGAGTTAAGCATACTAATAAGTGCATCGTTAGTGCTTTTTTTGGGTCTGAAGCCATATTGGCAAGGGCTAAGTATATTGAGTTTGGCTAGATATGAGTAAAGCTGCTTGTATATAAGTTTTTCAAAAATTTTTGACAAGTTTGGCAGGATTGATATAGGTCTGTAGTTGTTAACATCTGTGGGGTCACCACATTTGTGGACAGGCGTTACTCTCGCTTTTTTTAGAATATCTGGAAAGGTTTGGAGTTCAAGTGACTTGTTGAAGAGCAAAGCAATAGCAGGGGCTAAAGATCTAGAGGCTTTTTTGTAAATTAAAGTTGGTATCTCCTCAAGGGCACCAGACTTGGTTTTAAGGGAAAGGATTATCTCATTGACGTCAGTGGAGTTAATAGGCTTTAGGTACAGAGACTGTGGATAGTTACCTGTAAGATAGTCCTTAATGTCAGTACTGGAAGATGGAATATCATTTGCAAGGGATGAACCAATGGAAGAGAAGAACCTATTGAACTCAATAGCAGAATCAGAGGCTGAAAGCTGACCATCGTTATTAGACAGGAGAGTCGGTTTGTTATTTAAAGATTTCTTTGATCCCAATATTTGTGAAATTGTGCTCCAAGTTTGTTTAATGTTGCTCTTTATTTGAGTAAATTTATCTTCGTAGTATTTAGTTTTGGCTCGTCTAATTATCTTAGATAGCAATAATGAGTAATTCTATTTACTTTCCTTCTGGGCTTTAGTAGGAAGATGGGCGGCATGTGTGGTACAGCACCATCCAGAGTGTGGGACGTACAAGGTGGCCATACTAGCAGCCATTGAGCTTTTAACACCACCAAATGAGTGATTGCCATGTATATATTTATTGGCAAACTGTGTGCTATATCCAGTTATATGTTTTAGGTTTTTATATATGTCTGTAAACATGTGTTGGAGGTATACTTCATAGTGCTATAAGAATAATAATAATAATTAATAAGTAGGTAAACACAGGTGTTGGAGGTATAGTTTGTAGTACTATAAGTAGGTAAACACAGGTGTTGGAGGTATAGTTTGTAGTACTATAAGTAGGTAAACACAGGTGTTGGAGGTATAGTTTGTAGTACTATAAGTAGGTAAACACAGGTGTACAACTTCAATTGGTGGATTTTAAAATCAAAATGTTCTCTACATACACAGCTTCAGATCTACAGGACGAAGCAGATGCTCTTGCGTCTAAACACCCGAACGTTGAGTCAGTACTGCTGGATGTTGTGGAGCGTCCGGACCTCCTGGAAGACCTGGTGAGAGGTGCAGATGTTGTGGTGTCACTGCTTCCATATATGCTCCATCATGTGATTGCCAAGCACTGCATCCAACAAAAGGTGCGTATGAGTTGATTATGATGTAAGGTATTATTTGTGTAAGCAATGACAGTGTTGTATATGTCAACAGTTTGGGCCAGTCAGTGAAGCAACAACTGTTGAATTGACTCTTGACCCTCATAATTCTACCTCAAATCCATCGTTTCCAAGTAAAATGTCAGTTGCTAGAACTTTTACAAACTCTCTACTGAGATGTTGTACACCTTCATTGTTCCAACTTGTCAACATGCTGAACATTCATACCTTGCATACATTCTCCTGTGTTTCTCTATTTATAACACTTTATATTGAATTGCAGTGTTAACAGACTTAATAAACCTTTCATAGAGGGGGTTATGAGAGAGCCCACAGACATAGAGGGGGTTGTGAGAGAGCCCACAGACATAGAGGGGGTTATGAGAGAGCCCACAGACATAGAGCCCACAGACATAGAGGGGTTGTGAGAGAGCCCACAGACATTACACCAGAGAAAATACTGCATATTTTGAGCATTGGTGAAGGTAAACGTGACCAAGTGAAAATGGCTTGTAAGTCAAGAGGCGGAGCATATGGTACTCTGAGGACATTAACAATTGTGGGTCGTGCAGTACAGTGATCTGTGACCTTGACTAATAATTAAGGTTGTCGGTTCCTTCTCTGGGCCCAGACTAAGATGTTTGGCCATGTTTTCTTTAAGTAAATAAGTAGCCAGGAGTTAGGCAACTGTTTTAGGTTTCATTGTGATGGAGGTCAGTAGTTGACCTTGGGGGAGGTCTCGATGAGCCTAATTACAGGCCTTCCTGTTCCCCCGACAATGGCAGTTACCCCAATATGTTCTTAAACACTGTTAAGAAACATTTAATATGTCTTATACCATCCACATATAATGTTTATATTGCACTGTCTTATATGTCTGCCTTATCCTCCACACTGTACTTGTGAAGTTGTGTAATAACTTGTGGTTTCCTTCTTGCCATCTTGCCTTTAGCCTCACATTTTTGACATACTGTATATATATATTGATTATTTTCCAATTCTGAATTTCTCCATCAATCTATTGCCGTTTTAGGAATTACCCCATTAAGCTTATACAGTGGTACCTCGGAATACGAGTGTCCCTGTATACGAATTTTTTGGAATACGAGCAGGATTTGCTTGAAAAATTTGCCTCGGAAGGCGAGGGTGTTGATACGCATACAGGCCGACCTAGTGCGTGGTGGCACAGCAATTGCCGCTCAGTTTACCAGTGCCTCGTGCCCAGTGACTATCCCGCCTGAATTCTTCACCAGGATTTTCAGTGTTTTGTTGGATTTTTGGCCATTTGACCATAAAAGTTATTATATATCTCAGCATGGGTCCCAAGAAAGCCAGTGGTAAGGATCAAGGCAAGAAAGCCCATATGAGGATGACAATAGAGGAAAAACAAGAGATCATTCGGAAGCATGAAAATGGTACACGTGTTGTTGAACTTTGTAGGCAGTACAAGAAAGCCACGTCAACAATATGCACTATACTTAGCAAGAAAAAGGACATTATGAGTGCTAAAGTGGCAAAAGGCATATCAACAATCTCAAAACAAAGACCACAAATACATGAGGAAGTGGAAAAGTTGTTATTAATTTGTATACACAACAAGATGTTAGCGGGTGATAGTGTTTCAGAGGCCATCATTTGTGAGAAAGCCAGGGTATTGTATGAAGACCTTGTAAAGAAAACCCCTGGAACGAGTGCAGATACGATAGACTTTCAAGCAAGCAGGGAAGGGTTTGACAAATTTAGAAAAATTTAGAAAAAGAATGTGATGCCTCACTACAGAGACATCTTGCAAAGACGGGAAAAAACAATCTTTCATGGACAGATTTGTTGTGAGAACATCGAGCAGTGAGCCACAACCAGGACCTAGTGGTATGCAGGCAAAACGTGCCAGGGAGTGCACCCCAGAGAGGTCCTCGCTGCCTGATGTGATAATGGAAGGGGACTCCCCTTCCCAACAGTAACACCTCTCCTCCTCCCCCCTCCTCACCATCTTCCATACGCCAACAGCAGTCATCAACAAGGGTAAATAATAACTTAAACATAGTTTTGTAGGTTTATTTAGGTGAATTAGGTATAAAATTGAGTTTGAAGTGAGGTTTTTGGTAGTCAGGAACGGATTACTTCATTTCCCATTATTTCTTATGGGGAAATTAGCTTCGGTTTACGAGTTTTCGGAATACGAGCTGTCTCCTGGCTAGGATTAAACTCTTAAACCGAGGTACCTCTGCATATGGTTTTCTTTATATTTAAGTTAAGCCCAAGATGCTCTGAATATTTGTGGTTTTTATGTATGTACTCTTGCCTAAATAAACATTATTATTTTTATTATTATTATTGAGAAAATCTGTGGGAGCAGTGATTAGGGTTGGAACCTCTATGGCGGGTGTTCCCAGGCACAAAAAAAACGTGTGCGGGGGAACACCCGCCACACAGCTTCCAACCCTCAGTACTGCTCCTACTGATTTTCTCATTGATGCAGTCAATGTGATTACTCTGTGTATTATTATTATTATTATTATTATTATTATTATTATTATTATTATTATCATTATTATCATTATTATTATTATTATTATTATTATACATTCCCTCTCTGTGTGGTTCAGCCTGGAAGTCCCATGGAATGCAATTACTGTAACAATTTCTTCCGTTAGAATTTAAAGACACCATATACTGTAGTACCTTGAGGTTACCTTGAAATGGTTTCGGGGCTTAGCGTCCCCGCAGCCCGATCCTCGACCAGGCCTCCTAGTACAGGTATATGATACCATTGTCTCATTTTTCAGACGAACTTGGTGACTGCTTCGTACTGCACTGCAGAAATGCAAGAACTTCACCAGGCTGCAGCTGATGCGGGCGTCACCATGGTTAATGAGGTTGGGCTCGATCCCGGCATTGACCATCTCTTTGCTATGGAATGCTTTGAGGAGGTAAAAGATTCTTTTTTGTAAATGTAACTAGTATGCTTGACCAGGTCCTAAAGGTTAGGTTTACATAGGTACCATTGACCAGGTCCTTAAGGTCAAGGTTTATAGGGGTATACTCTACCCAAGCATAGAGACCTTATTTTCAGAAAGACATAGTTGCTCTGGAGAAGGTGCAACACCGGGCAACTAAAGTCATTTACGAGCTAAGTCAACTCTCGTATCAGGGAACACTTGAAGGCTACAGGGCTGACAATGCTGCAACTGTTAGTTGATAAGGAAACCAGGTACGACATGGCAGATCTCATTGAAACTTTTAAAATATAGAACAAGTTAGAGGATGTTGATCCGGATACTTTCTTCAGAAGGTTAGTTGTAACACAAACAAGGAGCAACAGTTGCAAGTTCAACAAGTCACAATGTAACACTAAGAACAACAGTGTCAAGTTACCACTGAGCTGCGGGGACTTTTGCATACATCTTTGCGTCATCTGGAAATATGATGTGGTTTGTGATTTTTTCATCTATGTTGTTGATGTATAAAGGGTTGGCCCCATGATGGAAACTTTTGGTACTCAACTTACAATATTTTTCCAGTAAGATTCACTTACAATCTTTTGCATTTTTTAACCCTTGTTTGACCCATTCTAGAAAAGCGATATATTAAATTTTGTTTGGGTTTATATGGAGGTGAGAACACACATTCATTCCACTATCATGATAAAGGTGACTGCCCCAAAATGGTTATTGAATTAGTTTATTGTTAATTTCCAGGTTCAACGAGGGGGTGGTAAGATCGACTCGTTTGTGTCATACTGCGGAGGACTCCCAGCTCCGGAGTTCTCCGACAACCCATTACGCTATAAGTTCTCGTGGAGTCCTCGAGGCGTTCTAATAAACACACTTTCTGGTGCCAAGTATATTGAAGAGGGACAGGTAAGTGGTGTTGCTGTGATTGTTATTCCCTCTATATGACATAGTTGTGCATAGTAGATTACTTTCCTCCTTCACGATGTTACTGGCATTGTTAGAAAAGATTCCCCACTGCTCTGGTGTGTAATTGTTGACATGCCATAACTGCATCTTATCCTATCCTTAGCAAGAGCAGGGCATTGCCCTCCTCTATAAACAGGCCATAACTGCATCTTATCCTATCCTCAGCAAGAGCAGGGCATTGCCCTCCTGAATAAATGTATAAAAATGTATTAATGTATTAAAAACCAAATTTTTGGATGTGACCTACATTCTTTCTCAAGGTATCATATACAATGTTCTGAACTCGATTCTAGGATTAGCATTTGTAAATCTGGCAGCGTGCCTCATTTGGCGTCCATTAATGCCAACGCTTGATGGACGCCAATTTAGATGAGTGAATTTGCATTTGATTACATTTATACCATTTATACCTGTACATATATTGGGTCTTTCCTTCACCTCCGTTTAAGCACTATGGCATTATAGTAAGTTTCTCCAGTTAGTACAATGTCATAGGGAATGTCGGTGAAAATTTGGTGAAATGATGTGCAAGAGAGACAGAACAAAAATAACACTTGTTCCTAGGATGATGATTGCACAGCCTCCTAGTGCCTTGTACATCTTTCCAACATCCCTTCATTATTCTTTCTTTTCATCATCATCATCTGTGCTTTCCAAAACTTCTGACAATCATCAACTGCTACTAATTCTTGCAACTCATTTCAGGTTGTTGAAATTCCCCCTGGCGGCACACTTTTGGATTCCACCAAAGATTTCACATTCCTTCCTGGCTTGGCACTCGAGGGCTTCCCTAACCGTGACTCGACCGTTTATAGAAGCCTTTATGGTATCCCCGAGGCAAAGACGGTTCTAAGAGGCACCCTACGCTTCAGGGGCTTCTCTGAAGTGGTCAAGGGCTTGCAGAGGATTGGTCTGATTGATCCTGAGCCTCACCCCATGTTGCATCGTGGAGGCCCCGACATCACTTGGGTAAGAGATGTGCTTGTATTCTCCCACATTCCTGGCAGGGGTGACGTGTTCGTGAGGCTGGAATACTTCTTCACCATTATAGTGCTCTTTATTACCAATTTAATTATGTTTATTAAATGTTTTCTACAAGTACAGTATATTAATTTTAAGACTTGCCCAATTGTTAGTTGTAAGATTTGCCAAAAACATGTGGAGTGATTAGCAGCTTTATTAAAAAAAAGAACAATGGAATACCATATATCAATACAACAATAATCAATGTATATTTTTCTCATTACTACTAATAATAATAATATTATTATACCCTGTCGTGGTTTAGTCGCTAGAGTGTATGTGTGTGGGAACACTCACTCACGGGTTCGAACCCTCATCACGGCTCCTGTGGATTTTCTTAATATTATTATATTGATAATAATATTTTATTTATAAGCTCCCCCCTCCCTGGGAGGGGGAGGGGGAAGGGGGAGCCCCAGACCTACCGTGCCGGCTATCCACTATCAGTTCTGAGGTTGGATGTCAAAAACGCAAAAAAACACCGACCGGCGGGAGGGAGGGATGCTGGGGAGCCTCCAGGTCTCACCCAGAAAATGGTGTTTCATTACATTCAACGCTGGTTTTCTGGGGGGAGCCTCATCGGCTCCTCTGAGCTAACTACCCACAGAGGAAAAAAGAGGGATGCACCCAGGAGGCAGTCGCCACACACTCCCCAACTCAATGTCAAGACAACTGGCTGCAACCACCAACCCAAGGCGACACAAGCCCGAACGGGCCCAGGAACGACACGAGACAATGAGCAGCCAGGCCCCTGTACGACCGCCGAAAGCCCCGTGCCCAAATGTCAGCTAGGACATGCCGCCAAGACGGCAGCAAGAGCAGCGAACCCATGAACGCCACGGGCACGGGGAAGGAACACAGGCTGGCCAGTCGCAATAACAGGGCAGATGACCCAGAAGACCTTCACCCGCGAACAGGGAAGAACAGAACTGGATCAACCCAAAGCGCGTCCCGGACACAGAGGCCGTGGCACGCAAAGAACAGCGGAGGGGCCGCAACTGAACACGAAACATGAGGCACCCCCGGCCCGACCAACCAAGCACCAACAAACCAAGGACCCCTCCGGAAAGCAGCAGCCTCATCCTGTGCCAGAAAAGAGGGATATGGCCGCAACCGAACAACCAATTGCCACGATGGAAGGAGGAGAAATCCCTGTGCTGGTGGAGAGCAAGAAGCCCAGCAACCCAACCTCAAGAGGCAATTGCCAACAGGAAAAGAGCCTTCGAGAAACAAACCCGAACCGAAGGGGTCACAACCAAGCAAGGAGAAGAAAGAGCATGCTGTCCAGAGACCAGGATGGCTCAAGCAGCACATGAATAGGCCGGAGGTGAAACAACGCATGAAACAGCTTACGAACGGTGCAGATATAACACCAAGACCGAAAGCAAGCCAGAGCGGCTCCGCCAGCGCCGCACGAAATGAGGCGACAGTGCACGTCAAAATGACGGCCTCGAAACCCCCGCCAGAAAAGCCAAGCCGACGCCAACAACGCAGCTACCTAAGAAGGGACAGAAACAAAAGGTAGGACCACCAAAATACCCCATACCACCGCCAAGAAGAAGCACGCAGGTGGGACACCAACCACAAAGCCACCTGACCACCAACCGAGGGTGAGAGACCCGAGGCAGAACCCAGCCGGTCCCGGCAATGTTCAACCGAGCCTAGGAAGAGGCGGAGCTGCGGAAGATCTCGAGCGTGACCACCAAGAGAGCAAAGTCAGAACCCAAGCCGGCAAGAAAGGAGATGGAACGTCTGCCAAACAGAAAAACTCCCCAACGCGAGCAAGCCCGCCAGGAGATCGGAAGCTACAGGCCCGACGCGAGACTCCAGAGAAGGAACACCGCGAGACCCTGAAAATGCCAACAGGCAGGGCAAGCCAGGAAAACAGGAACCCAAACCTGGCAACAGGAGGGCCAAAAGGCACAAACAAAACACATAACGTGTAGGACAAAAGGAAGCTGAGGAACGAAGAAAGCAGGCAGCAAACGGGAACGAAGGGATATGACCACTACTATCAACATCCGCAGAGGAAGCAACAGGGTAGAGAAACACAAGCCAAGGAACACGTGGGGCACATGTAACGGGGGAAACATGTCTAACTGAACCCCCAAATGAGCCGTAGAAAAGATAAAAGAAGCATACCAGTGTCAGAATAGAAGACAATAGGAATGCATGAGGAAGGAATGTGGCGGAGGTCAACCCCACACCCAGCGTCAAGTGCAGATAAGAGCCCAGAAGGCACAAGAACCAGTACAGAAGTCAAATGACAGGCAAGAGGCGAGACTTAGAGCCAAAGCTCATCCCCAGCAAGCACAACTATGTGAGGACCACGAGGGGAGTACAGAGAAACCAACGTGCATGGAAAAACTAAGCCCGGCACAGCAAGACCGGCAAGGAATGAGGGACCCAGAAAATCATGGGAACGAAAGAACCCATACAAGGAAGGCTCAGGAAGAAGCACGGAAGGGCTGAACAAAACGCCACAACCATACCCCAACACGCAACCGCAGTAACAAAACCGCAGCAAAAACGTCACCACATAACACCCTCGACACAGGAACACGGACCACATATTGGGCACCTCCACCTTTGCACCTCGGAACACAGTGAAAGTGGGGCCCCGAACGCAAGCATGGGTGGACATGCATAGGAGAGGGACTGGATGGGCATAGTCAGGAGCTGCCTCGTATCGGCCAAGAGGTCTCCTGCAGTCACCTGTGTCCTGATGTGCGAATCGGGTGGTTAGAAACAAGAGCTGCCACGTATGGGCCAATAGGCCTGCTGCTGGCACCCCTGTTTGTAAGTTCCATGTTCTCAAGTACATACGTACTCCCATTTGTACCCCCAAAAAACGAACCAGTGGCAGGATGAAGGAGACGCCAGACCGCATAAACTCACCTGCAGAACAAAGGCATGGTTTGTCAGATACTTCATGTTATGTTGCTACTATGAGTTTCTCTTAGGTAAATATCTCACTAACCCAACTATAAATGTTCAACACAAACATTTATGAATAAAGTTGTTTGTTTATTTATATATACTGTACAATTGTTACATTCTTGTACAACCACCAGCATGTATATAGTGTTTCAGGCAGGTCCTTAATCCTAATTTTCCCCGGAAAACGACCCACCAAATGATTTAACAACCAGGTACCCATTCACTGCGGGGTGAACAGAGTCTATAATTAAGGGTTGGCACCCAGTCCAATCCTCCCTGGCCAGGGTACCAACTCAGGCCAAAGTGCTTGTGAAGCGCCAGGCGAATGCTTTACCACTGTACCACGTGACTGAAGTTATTGATTGATTGACTGATTAAGTTAGAAATTTATTGGGGTAATATTTAATATTATATGAAGAGTAAGCAGATGTATATATGTGCTTTGTTAAAGAAATTTAGCAAATAATGTACAGTTTTTAAAGTGATACTTAATGATAAGAGTCATACCTTACCTTGTGGTTACCTATCCTGATGGGATTTTGGAGATGAATGTCCCCGAGGCCTGATCTCTGACCAAGCTTCCAGATCATAGAGACAATTTTAGACAGTATGCCACAATAGTATGGCTGAGGTAACTAGAGTACTGGATAGAAACAATATAGATACAGTGTTTAATAAACATAATACAGTGGTACCTCGGAATGCGATTGTCCCTGTATGCGAGATTTTCGGAAGGCGAGGTGTATTTACTCCAAAAATTTGTCTCGGAAGGCGATGGTTACTTCGGGAGTCGAGTTTGAACGCGAGTTTGTTGATACGCGTACAGCCGACCTAGCGCGTGGTCGTTCGGCGATCGTCGCCCCTCTGCCCCGCTGCCCCTCAGTTCACCATTGTCTCGCGCGCAGTGACTACCCCCACATCAATTCTTGTCGTGAATTTTCAGTGTTTTGTTGGATTTTTGGTGATTTGTCTATACAATTTGTTATTATATATCTCACCATGAGTCCCAAGAAAGCCAGTGGTAAGGATAAAGGCCAGAAAGCTCATGTGAGGATGACAATAGAGCAGAAACAAGAGATCATTCGAAAGCATGAGAACGGTACACGTGTTGTTGATCTTTGTAGGCAGTACAACAAAGCGACATCAACAATATGCACTATACTTAAGAAGAAAGATAAGATTATGAGTGCTAATGTGGCAAAAGGAGTAAGAACATTAACGACACAAAGACCACAAATACTTGAAGAAGTGGAAAAGTTGTTATTAATTTGGATACACGACAAGGAGTTGAGGGGTGATAGTGTTTCGGAGGCCATTATTTCTGAGAAAGCCAGGGTGTTGCACGAAGACCTTCTAAAGAAGACCCCTGCAACGAGTGATGCAGAAAAGAAAGAGTTTAAGGCAAGCAGGGGCTGGTTTGAAAAATTTAGAAAGAGAAGTGGTATCCATAGTGTTACAAGGCATGGGGAGGCAGCCAGCTCAGACAAACCAGCCGCTGGACGATTTATTGACGAATTTAAAGAGTTTGCAGAGGCTGAGGGATACCTACCGCAACAAGTGTTTAATTGTGACGAAACAGGACTGTTTTGGAAAAGAATGCCTAAGAGGACATACATTACCAAGGAGGAAAAATCCTTGCCTGGACACAAGCCTATGAAAGATAGGTTTACGCTTGTGCTGTGTTCAAATGCGAGTGGCGATTTAAAAATTAAACCCTTGCTAGTGTATCATTCTGAAAATCCAAGGGTTTTCAAACAGTATAATGTGCAGAAAACCCGTTTGTCTGTGATGTGGAAGTCTAATAAAAAAGCATGGGTGACTAGGCTTATTTTTTCGGAGTGGGTGAATGAAGTGCTGTGCCCTGCCATAGAAAAATATCTGCAGGAGAAACAATTGCCACTCAGAGCCGTGCTTCTCCTTGACAATGCTCCTGCTCATCCTCCAGGCTTGGAAGATGATTTGATGCCTCAATGCAATAAATTCCTCACAGTTAAATTCCTTCCTCCTAACACCACTCCTCTAATTCAGCCTATGGACCAGAAAATCATAGCGAATTTTAAGAAACTGTATGAAAGGGCACTTTTCCGGAAATGTTTTGAAGTGACTGAAGCCACAAACCTCACCCTCAAAGAGTTCTGGAGAGAGCATTTTAACATTTTTAGTGCTTTAAAACTCGTTGACAAAGCCTGGCAAGAAGTGACTCAAAGAACCCTGATCTCTGGCTGGAGAAAATTGTGGCCTGAAGGTGTGAGAGAACTAGACTTTGAGGGGTTTGAGCCTATAAATGATGCGCCTATTGTTGAGGAAATTGTTAGTCTAGGCCAGAAAATGGGCTTGGAATTGGATGGTGATGATGTGGAGGAGTTGGTGGAAGAACACAACGAAGAACTGACCACCGAAGAACTCCTAGCCCTTCAACAGGAACAGGAAGCCAACACAGCAGCGAATGATTCTGCAGTGGAGGAGGAGGTGGTGGCAACAGCACCAGCGAATGTCCCTTCTGCAGTAATGAAGAAGGTGTGTCAGATGTGGGAAGAGATTCAAACAACTATTGAACACACTCACCCAGACAAAACTGTAGTAGGCCGTTGTCTTAATCTTTTCAATGACACTGTGATGCCTTACTACAGAGAGAGCTTGCGAAGAAGGGAAAAGCAAGCTTCCATGGACAAATTTGTGGTGAGGAAATCGAGCAGTGAGCCTCAACCAGGACCTAGTGGCACTCAGGTTAAACGTCCCAGGGAGAGCACACCAGAAAGGTCCTCACTGCCTGATGTGATTATGGAAGGGGACTCCCCTTCCAAACAGTAACTCCTCTCCTCCTCCCCCCTCCTCACCATCTTCCATACGCCTACAGCACTCGACAGTAAGGTAAGTAATAACTGGAACATACTTTTGTAGGTTTATTTAGATGAATTAGGTATAAAAATTTAGTTTGATGTGGGGTTTTTGGGGTAGTCAGGAACGGATTAATTCATTTCCCTTTATTTCTTATGGGGAAATTAACTTCGGAATGCGAGTTTTCGGAAGGCGAGGCGTCTCCAGGAACGGATTAAAATCGTATTCTGAGGTATGCCTGTAATAATAATTTCTATAAATTATCAATGGTGCATTCAGGTAAAAGTACATGCATACCAAATGAGTTACAAAGAGAATGCTGAATTTCTAGATAGAGCTCATATATACTAGGCCTAAAGTCACTAATAGGCATAGCCTTTTTAGGCAAGATTTGGGAAAAACTAAGATGTGAAACTAATTGAGATCAAAAGCATGAATTGAACTGAAATAGAACAAAAGAATGACAACACTCCATTGTTTTCCCTAGGCATGTAAAGTTTCACCAGGTTAGATAGACAACATTGCTGTATTATAGTGTGGAGCTTCAACACCAGTGTAAACAACTAGAGAACGAATATTTTATGACTAAACTAGTAATATTGTGTTGTTGTTGTGGCCTAGAAGTATGGCACACATATGGTTTTTAACCGTGATGCTCATACCAGCCTTGTCCTGCTTCAGTTATTTTATTATTTTTATTTATTTATTTATTTATTTATTTATTTATTTATATATATTGTATACAAGAAGGTACATTGGAAGTGTAAGGATACATAGCATAGTAATTACATTCTTGTAAAGCCACTAGTACGCGTAGCGTTTCGGGCAGGTCCTTAATCTAAGAAAATTTTAAGTAGGTAAATACTAGCAAAATTTATAAAAATAATAACAGGTACATTGCAAGAAAAAAAATTAAAGACGAGAGAAATTTGTAGGTATATTAAAGCACATAGGTAACTCAGATTGATTGTATTGATTATTATTATTATTATTATTAGTGTGAGTTAATTGTGCAAGTAATAATAATAATAATAATACACAGAGAGATCACATGAACATGATACTGTATATCAAAGAACAAATCTACAGGAGCCGTGATGAGGGTTCAAACCTATTCGCTGAGTGTTCCCAGACGTGCTCCAGGCAACTGTACCACAACATGGTACCATGTCGTGGTACAGTGGACTAGAGCGCGTCTGGGATCACTCCGCACATAGGTTTGAACCTGCATCACGGCTCCTGTGGATTTGTTTAATAATAATAATAATAATAATAATAATAATAATAATAATAATAATATTGATAATGAAGACTAAACCACACACAGGAAAATAAGGAAACGATAACATTTCGGTCTGTTTTGGACCATTATCAAGTCGATTGTGATGGTAATGATGATGATGATAATAATGTAATGAAAACACAATGTATTGATGAGAAAATCAGCCCCGAGGAGGATTCAATCCTGCTTACATGGTACTCCCAAACAAACGCCCATGACCACCACACCACGACATGGTCAAAAGCAATGCAACTTGGGATTCCACTGAATCCTTTAGGGGTCCTGAAGCTAACAAGTGAAACCCAATCAGGGTTTGTCTTACTGCCACCCATGCACTCTGACTTATGGTCCAGTAGTTCTACCCTAACACTACTCCTCACATGAACAAATATTGTTCATTTGATGAGATCTAATTGATGAAAAGATGGCTTTTGAGACTTACTGTACACACAACAAAAGTGGTGCTTTGTATAAGAGAAGTTTGAGTGATGTATTGGGGCTTGAGTGATCCCCAGAGAGTGATCTCTCTCTGGGGTTTGGGTGAGGTATTGGGGCTTGAGTGATCCCCAGAGAGTGATCTCTCTCTGGGGTTTGAGTGATACATTAAGTCAGTCATGTGTCTAATGGCCCTGGCTTTGTTTTTTAGAGACAACTGCTGTGTAGTCTACTCGGCCAAATGGACTCCAATATCTTCTATGATAACCTGAAGACGCTGGTGTTAGAGCGGGTGGACAACGAGAACCAGCTTAACAGCATTGAAGCGCTGGGACTACTGAAGGACGACCAGGTGCACAAGGCTGGCACGCCCCTCGACACACTCTCCCACTACCTCTCCAAGAGGCTCGAGCTTGGTACGTCGCACCACCATTCCTCTCTTATGTTATATTGTCATTTTCATTGATTTAAGCCAAAGTACATTCATTAGTGCTGTCCCAACCACTTGGGCTGGATGGTAGAGCTACTGTCTTGCTTCATGCAGGTCGGCATTCAGTCCTCAATTGTCCAAGTGGTTGGGCACCATTCCTTTCCCCCGTCCCATCCCAAAGCCTTATCCTGACCCCCTTCCCAGTGCTATATAGCAGTAATAGATTGGCACTTTCCCCCTGATAATTTCCTCTCCTCCCTCTTGCATTGATGTTGTTTTAAAGCTTATATTATACCCTTTGTGGAGGGTTGCACTGACTCCATTATTGTGTATTAATGAGAAAGTTAGGAGCCACAAAGAGGATTGGAACCACACACAGGGTACTCCCAGTCACTTGTAAGTACCAGGTGTGCGGGTTCAAATGCTCCTATTCATGTTCTCACAGATACATAAGAAGGTGCAATATAAGATAGACAGGTAACAAAAGCCTACAGAGACTAAAGCTAAGTGAGATCACATTTGTTTAAAGGTTTGAGTGTATGTAAATGTATATTCTGGCATATGACTTCCAGACTAAAGCACATGGAATATTTGCTTGTTTTTTATAAACTCCCCATAATTTTCTCTATAGTTTTGTTAGCTCAAATTAGGTATTTGTTGAATTTTGTGACAAAAACTGCATGAAAGAGGTAACCCCACATAAATAATTGCTGGGAAGTGTGTAAGTAGGGTCCCACAAGGGTCCATTTTGGGGCCAACGTTTTTTTCACATACATCAATGACATAGATGAGAATATTACAAACCACATCATCAAATTTGCAGATGTCATTAAGATCTATGGTAAAGTAAGAAGGGAAAGTGATATTGAGACCTTACAAAGAGATCTACATGAACTCCACAAATGGTCAAAAGACTGGCAAGTGCTTTTTAATGTCGATGAATGCAAGATCTTGCATGTAGGCCATAACAATCCTCGTCACAACTACTAAATTAACAGAATTACATAAATAAATAATAATAAATAAATAAATAAATAAATAAATAAATAAATAAATAAATAAGTGTTTATTTAGGTAAGGTACATACATACAAGAAATTTTTACAATGATTGGTTGACTTGTAGGTAGAGCTAGTGCATACAATGCCTAAAGCCACTATTACACAAAGCGTTTCGGGCATGAAAAACTTAAATGACAAGCTTAATACTAATTGAGCATAAAGAGTAGAATGAAAACAAGAAATGAAAACATAGCTTGACATTATGAAAGGATGAAAGTAGTATGAAAGTAGAAGTAGTATGAAAGAAAGTAGTTATGAAAGTAGAATGAAAACAAGAAATGAAAACATAGCTTGACATATGAAAGCATAGCTTGACAAAACAAAACATTACAACAGATAGATGAAGAAAAGGACCTTGGAGTCAGAATCCATCATTCACTGAAAGTTGCACAACAAGTGGGAGCAGCAGTAAAAAAAGCCAACCCTAACCCTTGGAATAATCAAGCGTACCTTCACCTTTAAGGAAAAGAAGGTAGTCATTCAATTGTATAAGTCTCTGTTGCGACCCCACCTGGATTATTGTACTCAGGCATGGAGACCTCATCTTCAGAAAGACACAGCTGCTCTGGAGAAGGTGCAACACTGGGCAACTAAAATCATTCCAGAGCTAAGTCATCTCTTGCATCAGGAATGGTTGAGGGCCACAGGGCTAACAAAACTGCAAACCGGATCGCATCGAAACTTAAAATACTGAACAATTTGAAGGATGTTGATCGGGACAATTTCTTCAGAAAGTCAGAGGTAACACGAACGAGGAGCAACGGTATCAAGCTCAATAAGCCACAATGTAAGACTGAAAATAGGAGATGCTTGTTCACCCATAGGATTGTGGAACTGCCTACCCGCCAAAACTGTAAACTCCCAAAAACTCTGCTGAGTTTTAAAATACAGCTGGAAACGATTATCAGGACAAATTGGGGGCCCTTTGACAAGCTGCCAGCTTCCTGTCCTCGCCGAGGCCACTAGGATTAGTGGCCCTCAGGTAAATTCAGGTAAAAATAATAATTTCTCAACATAATAATGTCTATCCATATCTCAACTATGGTATTTGTGCTTGGGGTTCTACTACCCAAAATCATTTACGTCCTCTAATTACTCAACACAAAGCTGCTATTAGGACAATATCCAACTCTGGCCCCAGACATCACTCGGTACCCCTACTCAAATCTCTGAATATGTTAGACATTAAGTCACTGCACATTCTCTCATGTGTATTATACATATATAAAACGCTAAACTGTAATGCCAATCCTGACCTCAAAAGCTTCATAGACGGTTGTAACAGAACCCATGAGCACCACACCAGAAATAAATAGTTTTGATATTCCTAGAGTACGACTTAATCAAACTAGAAATGCTCTACAAATCAAGGGACCCAGATTGTGGAATGACCTTCCCAACCGTGTTAAAGACTGTACCTCTCTCAACCAGTTTAAGATAAAAACGAAGCTATACCTAATAAATTCCCTGTAACCTACCTTACCCCTCTAATGTCATCCAATGTTTTTTTTTTTTTAAAGAGCGCTGTTTGTCGACAGAATTGTATTTGTGCTGCTTTTTCAGCCATGTTTTCATTCCATGTTTTCATTTTACTCTTTATGCTCAATTAGTATTAAGCTTTAGTCATTTAAGTTTTTTATGCCCGAAACGATTTGCGTAATAGTGACTTTAGGCATTGTATGTACTAGCCCTAACTATAAATCCATTACTCTTTGTAAAATCTCTTTTATGTATGTACCTTACCTAAATAAACATTTTGATTTTGATTTTTTTTATAATAATAATAATAATAATTTATTATTATTATTATTATTATTATTATTATGTTTATTCAGATAAAAGTACATAGGGTACATACCAAATGAGTTACAAGCAGAATGTATAACTACTAGATAGAGCTAGTATATACTAGGCCTAAAACCACTAATATGCACAGCATTATGGGCAAGATGTGAGGAAAACACTTAAAAACTAAGACAAATCTAATTGAGATGAAAAGCATGAATTGAATTGAAATAGGATGGGGGAAGATGACAGTAATTACATGATGGATGGAACAGCAGAAATTGCAACATAACAGCAGAAGTAATTTTAACTAAATAAACAGACTCCAATTTTCTTCAAGTTTATTCATGGCAGTTTAAGTTTATAAATACTGTAACCACTGGAAGGTTAATAAGACCACCTTTCTGTATTTTAGAAACAATGCTTGGCAAGTATTTGAAGAGATTAGCTCACCAAAGTATCTAATGAAATTTTCAGGGTTTGTGTCCACAATGGTACCTTATAAAAAAAAAAAATATGTTTATTTAGGTAAAAGTACATACATAGAAGATGCGTTACAAAGATAATGTTGGATTTATAGATAGAGGTAGTACCTACAATACCTAAACCCACTAATACCCATAGCATTTCAGGCAAGGTGGGGGGGGGGGGGGGGGAGGGGGAACACTTAGACTAAAACTTAATACTAATTGAGATCAAAGTATAAATTGTGTAGAAAAAGGAAAAAAGAGGGAGGGGGGGGGGGGGTAACATGGCAAAAATCAGCAATTTTACAACTTGGTCAACAAACAGTATTATTTGAAAATAGCAAGACATGGGTTGACATTTAGGAAGTAAGGTAGATTACATGGAGTTTATTAGGTAGTACTTAGTTTTCTTTTAAACTGGTTGAGAGAGGTACAGTCTTTGGCATGATTGGGAAGGTCATTCCACATTCTGGGTCCCTTGATTTGTAGAGCATTTCTAGTTTGGTTAAGTCGTACTCTTGGAATATCAAATAGGTTTTTGTTTCTGGTGTGGTGCTTATGGGATCTGTTACAACCGTCTAGGATTTGTTTAAGGTCAGGATTGGCATTACAGTTTAGAGTTTTAAATATATAGAGTAAACATGAGAGGATTTGTACATCATGAGAGGATGTGAATTATGGCATTTGGTTTCCTTTGTTAGGGACAAGAAGTACGTTAGGCTTGTCAAGGTTTGCCCCGGGAAAATGAATGAATTTTCCTAGGATACAACCAAGAACAGTTGCCTAACTCACAGGTTTCCTTACACCTGATAGATCTGTTCACCTAGCAGTAAATAGGTACTTTTACCTGATTTACCTGAGGGCTACTAACCCTAGTGGCCTCGATGAGGACACGAAGCTGGTGGCTTGTCGAAGGTCCCCCCCCATTTGCCTTGCTGATCATTTCCAAGTATATCTTGAAACTCGGTACCGTTTTGGAAGTTACGGTTTGGGCTGGTAGGCGGTTCCATGGGTTAATAACTCTATGGGTGAAAAATCATCTCCTGTTCTCAGTCCTACATTGTGGCTTGTTGAGCTTGGCACCGTTGTTCCTTGTTTGTGTTACATCTGACCTTCTGAAAAAATATCCAAATCAACATCCTCTAAGTTATTCAGTATTTTAAAAGTTTCAATGAGATCCACCCTGTCATGCCTGGTTTGCAGTGTTGTTAGCCCTGTGGCCCTCAACCACTCCATGTACAAGAGTTGACTTAGCTCTGGAATGACTTTTGTTGCCCAGTGTTGCACCTTCTCCAGAGCAGCTATGTCCTTCTGAAAATGAGGTTTCGATGCCTGGATACAGTAATCCAAATGGGTGGAGAACCTCTTCAGGTAGGACTGAAGTAACCAAGTAACCTCAAGAAGATACCAAGTAACCTCTTGGTTTCTTGGAAGTCTTCATACTGTTTGGGAATTAAGCCTGGAACGACTACACTGACCACTGAGCTTACAGGACCACTTATTTCTTATGAGTGTTTACAGTATTAGTGCTTGAGTAGGAGGTCCACTGGCTGTTGTCTCCAGAACACTGTACAGGCTCTCTGAATGACATCCTCATGGCTTCACTGCTTGTATACACTTACATCATCAAGGTAAATGGGGAGGACCTTCAACAAGCTTCCAGCTTCCTGTCCTTGTCGAGGCCACTAGTTTTAGCGGCCCTCTGGAAATCAGGAAAATCATTAACTGCATCGTTTCTACTTTCATTAATATCCATCACACACCTCTCTAGTTTCCACAGCTGCTTAATTGTGTGGTTTTTGCAGGACCTGGCGAGCGTGATTTAATCGTTCTTCGTCATGAGATTGGTATCACTTGGCCAGATGGCAGGAAAGAGTTAAAGGGCATCAACTTGGTGACGTATGGCGATCCCAATGGTTACTCGGCCATGGCAAAGACTGTGGGCTATCCAACCGCCATTGCCACCAAGATGGTCTTGGATGGAGAGATCCAGGGTAATGGCATGGTTCTTCCATTTACGCGTGACATCTACAAGCCTCTCATCACCAGATTGCAGAACGAAGGCATAACTGCTACAGAAAAATCAACTTGGTTTTAAACATTAATAAATTAGATATATGTAGTTAACATCTTTTTATACTGTGTGATAATTCTTGTAATATGGGTAATGAAACATTTGTTACGTATATCTGTAGGTCAGTATTTCCCGAGACTTTGGTTACTTTGGGTAAGTGATGACAGTGTTTTCTTCAAGTGGCTTCCTTCTCAACTTACAGTTGAGGACTCCTAATTCGATTCCTGGATGGGGCATTAAATAAATAGCAACTACAGGCATTGTAGGGGTTGCATCCTAAGGAAGATCAGTAGTTCATATACAGTATATATATATATATATATATATATATATATATATATATATATATATATATATATATATATATATATATATATAATATATATATATATATATATATATATATTTATATATATATATATATATATATATATATATATATATATATATATATATATATATATATATATATATATATATATATATATATATATATATATATATATATATATATACAGTGGTACCTCAGAATACGAGTGTCCCTGTATACGAGTTTTTCGGAATACGAGCAGGATTTCCTCAGAAAATGTGCCTCAGAAGGCGAGGGTTACCTCGGAATCCGAGTTTGTTGACACCCATACAGGCCGAACTACTGTAGTGCGTGGTGATACGGCGATCGTCGCCCCTCACCTCTCAGTTTACCAGTGCCAGGAGCCCAGTGACTATCCCACGTCAATTCTTCACCCGGATTTTCAGTGTTTTGTTGGATTTTTGGTCATTTGACCATAAAAGTTGTTATTATATATCTCACCATGGGTCCCAAGAAAGCCAGCGTAAGGATCAAGGCAAGAAAGCACATGTGAGGGTAATAGAGGAAAAACAAGAGATCATTCGGAAGCATGAAAATGGTACACGTGTTGTTGAACTTTGTAGGCAGTACAACAAAGCCACGTCAACGATATGCACTATACTTAGCAAGAAAAAGGACATTATGAGTGCTATATTGGCAAAAGGCGTAAGAACGATCACGAAATAAAGACCACAAATACTTGTAGAGTGGAAAAGTTGTTATTAATTACGATACACAACAAGGAGTTAGCGGGCGATAGTGTTTCAGAGGCCATCATTTGTGAGAAAGCCAGGGTATTGCATGAAGACCTTGTAAAGAAAACCCCTAGAACGAGTGCAGATACGATAGACTTTAAGGCAAGCAGGGGATGGTTTGAAAAATTTAGAAAAAGAAGTGGTATCCATAGTGTCATAGTGTCATCCATATCCACCACATCTCTCCTCCTCCCCTCTCCTTACCATCTTCCATACGCCTACAGCATTCATCAGCAAGGGTAAGTAATAACTTGAACATAGTTTTGTAGGTTTATTTAGATGAATTAGGTATAAAATTTAGTTTGAAGTGAGATTTTTGGGGTAGTCAGGAACGGATTAATTCATTTCCCATTATTTCTTATGGGGAAATTAGCCTTGGATTACGAGTTTTCGGAATACGAGCTGTCTCCAGGAACGGATTAAACTCTTAAACCGAGGTACCACTGTATATATATATATTATGGACAGGCTAACTGTTTCTAACAATAGGAATTATGTTTAAAGCATCCCCTATTACAAGATGTGGAGTTTTCTCTGTGACACCAAAAGGCTCAACTTATAGTAATTTAGAACCCTATTTGATCTGTGTTTCCCCAGTGGCAACATCACCGGCTCTGCTTGTTGCTGTTACTCAAGTGTGACTTTACTCAATAGCATCTGAAAATATGAGGGCATTAAAGATCTATAATTAGGACATATAATATATTATCTAGAGTTGCCACATAAATGGTTGTATAAATGGGAACTAGCAAATTATATGCATATAGATGTATTGTATAACTCTGTACAGTATTTGATTTCAGGCCCATGACATAAATAGATGGATGGAGAGCATCATCCCTGCAAACACACAACGTAACTGTCCCTATTTTCCGCTGTTAGAACGTTGTTACACCTTGCTATTGTTGGTGTTACAACTGGTTAGGAGGGGTTAAAAATTGTTCGAACGTTGTAGTAACGTAGTTTTGTCGTGTGTTTGGCAGGACGTGTGTTGTATTTTCAGTCATCCTTCAGAAGACAAGCTAGTACATTTATAAGAATATAACAATAGCTAGCAGCATATTGTAGGATAAATATCAACTTCAGTGCCTCTGCCACTGTGTCTTTGAGACTTATTTCCTCTCAATATGATCCTCTGTGAATCAGACTCTTTCCACCAAACACAGGATGAACCTACAACATTGCTACACTGTTCGAACAAGGTATAAGACCTAACAATTGTAACAACCAGTACAGCAATTTGTATCAACATTCTAATACGTCATAAAAACGTTATGATAAGATGTAACAACTTTATTACAAGGTGTAACAAGGGAATCATAAGGATCGTTACATTGTGTGGTTGCAGGGTTGATACTGCTTGTATTGTATCTTTCTTCTCTCATACTGGCATCCTAAATGATATCTAGAAAATGTATATTATTCTGTAACATAGACGGTGCTATATGTAGCCCTTGGGCTAGGCAGTTACTTTTTGATAATTGCTTATTTGTGTCTGTCATTGACAGACTTCGACCTGAAACCAAGTAACCGAGCTATGTATCAGACTGTCGGTTCCTGAATGATCTACTAGATTTGTTACAATATATTTGTTGTCATATTTGTAAATGAAGTAAGTTGTTTATTTCTTTGATCAAAATACTGGTAGGAAAGGCATCCAAATAAGATAAGTGCTCACCTTATTTGTCATTGGTGATCCACTAAGTCCACTATGGGCTCACCATAGCCCGTGCTACTTGGAACATTTGTTCCGAGTAGCTGAATCTAAGACAACAACTAGGTGATCCACTGCATCTGGACTCGTTTGTTCCCTCTTGATACACATTTTATCAGTGCCGGTTGTATCAATATATATACAACATATGAATACAGTAAACGTATATACAATATATTTTGTAATTTTTATCATAGTTGATAGGAAAAACTTATAAATAAATAGTTTATTGTATGGCTTTTATTTGTCATTTGTGAGAATTCATCATGATGGACGGTAGTTGACAATGGCGCATGATACCAGACAAGTCCACCCAACCTTGTGTATGGAGGAGTCTCTGTAACCCTTCCACTACCATATGATGGGTATGTGGTACCTCTATAACCCCCATTACCACAAGATGGGTATGTGGTACCTCTGTAACTCCCCACTACCACAGGATGGGTATGTGATAACTCCCCACTACCACAGGATGGGTATGTGGTACCTCTGTAACCCACCATTACCACAGGATGGGTATGTGGTACCTCTGTAACCCACCATTACCACAGGATGGGTATGTGGTACCTCTATAACCCCCATTACCACAAGATGGGTATGTGGTACCTCTGTAACTCCCCACTACCACAGGATGGGTATGTGGTACCTCTGTAACCCACCATTACCACAGGATGGGTATGTGGTACCTCTGTAACCCACCACCACCACAGGATGGGTATATGGTACCTCTGTAACCCACCATTACCACAGGATGGGTATGTGGTACCTCTGTAACCCACCACCACCACAGGATGGGTATGTGGTACCTCTGTAACCCACCATTACCACAGGATGGGTATGTGGTACCTCTGTAACCCACCACCACCACAGGATGGGTATGTGGTACCTCTGTAACCCACCACCACCACAGGATGGGTATGTGGTACCTCTATAACCCCCATTACCACAAGATGGGTATGTGGTACCTCTGTAACTCCCCACTACCACAGGATGGGTATGTGGTACCTCTGTAACCCACCATTACCACAGGATGGGTATGTGGTACCTCTGTAACCCACCACCACCACAGGATGGGTATGTGGTACCTCAGTAACTAATCACCACAAAATGGGTATGGGGAACCTCTGTAACCCATCACCACAGGATAAGTATTGAGTGTCTTTGTAACCCTTCCACCACCACCACAGGATAGGTATTGAATATCTCTGTAACCCTTCCACCACAGGATACCCACAAGGATGGGTATTGAGTGTCTTTGTAACCCATCCACCACCACCACAGGATGGGTATGTGGTACCTTAGTAACCCTCCATCACTTCAGGATGGGTATGGGATACCTCTGTAACCCTCCATCACTTCACAATGGGTATGAGATACCCCTGTAACCCTCCATCACCACAGGATGGGTATGGGATACCCCTGTAACCCTCCATCACCACAGGATGGGTATGTGGTACCTCTGTAACTCCCCACTACCACAAGATGGGTATGTGGTACCTCTGTAACTCCCCACTACCACAGGATGGGTATGGGATACCCCTGTAACCCTCCATCACCACAGGATGGGTATGAGATACCCCTGTAACCCTCAATCACCACAGGATGGGTATGAGATACCCCTGTAACCCTCAATCACCACAGGATGGGTATGAGATACCCCTGTAACCCTCCACCACCACAGGATGGGTATGGGATACCCCTGTAACCCTCCATCACCACAGGATGGGTATGAGATACCCCTGTAACCCTCCACCGCCACAGGATGGGTATAGGATACCTCTATAACCCTCCATCACCACAGGATGGGTATGGGATACCCCTGTAACCCTCCATCACTACAAGATGGGTATGGGATACCCCTGTAACCCTCAATCACCACAGGATGGGTATGGGATACCCCTGTAACCCTCCATCACCACAGGATGGGTATGGGGTACCCCTGTAACCCTCCATCACTACAAGATGGGTATGGGATACCCCTGTAACCCTCCACCAGTGCCAGGGGCAAGTGTGTCCCAAGGTGCCATACTGGATCTCCCATGGGAAGAAAGTCGGTATCACGTGAGGTCATGTCCGGTCCCCGCTGACGAGCCTCGCTAGGTCACAGTCAAAGGTCAGCCACGATGTCACGGGCAAATTTCATCCACGAGGTCACGGGTCAACCAGGTAATGCTGTGGCCCAATCGTTTTTTTTATGAAGAGGAAACATATATATATATATATATATATATATATATATATATATATATATATATATATATATATATATATATATATATATATATATATATATATATTTGAATATATATATTTGAATATATATATAGAGGCGTGGGAATCTTTCGATGTGGAAAATTTGTTTGTTTCTGTTGTGTTGGGATGAGACTGCCGTTGTTGGTACCATTATCATCATGGAGTGTGGTGGCTTACATTGATGTACCAGCAGAAAACGGAGTGTGGAGGCTTACTTTGATGTACCAACAGAAAACGGAGTGTGAAGGCTTACTTTGATGTACCAACAGAAAACGGAGTGTGGTGACTTACATTGATGTACCAACAGAAACGGAGTGTGGAGGCTTACTTTGATGTACCAACAGAAAACGGAGTGTGAAGGCTTACTTTGATGTACCAACAGAAAACGGAGTGTGGTGACTTACATTGATGTTCCAACAGAAAACGGAGTGTGAAGGCTTACTTTGATGGACCAACAGAAAACGGAGTGTGGTGACTTACATTGATGTACCAACAGAAACGGAGTGTGGAGGCTTACTTTGATGTACCAACAGAAAACGGAGTGTGGTGACTTACATTGATGTTCCAACAGAAAACGGAGTGTGAAGGCTTACTTTGATGTACCAACAGAAAACGGAGTGTGGTGACTTACATTGATGTACCAACAGAAACGGAGTGTGGAGGCTTACTTTGATGTACCAACAGAAAACGGAGTGTGGAGGCTTACTTTGATGTACCAACAGAAAACGGAGTGTGGTCGTGTACATTGATATACCATCAGAAAACAGTGTGGTAGCTTACTTTGATGAACCAACAGAAAACGGAGTGTGGTGGCTTACATTGATGTACCAACAGAAAACGGAGTGCGGTGGCTTACATTGATGTACCAACAGAAAACGGAGTGCGGTGGCTTCCATTGATGTACCAACAGAAAACGGAGTGTGGTGGCTTACATTGATGTACCAACAGAAAACGGAGTGCGGTGGCTTCCATTGATGTACCAACAGAAAACGGAGTGCGGTGGCTTCCATTGATGTACCAACAGAAAACGGAGTGTGGTGGCTTACATTGATGTACCAACAGAAAACGGAGTGTGGTGGCTTACAGTGATGTACCAACAGAAAACGGAGTGTGGTGGCTTACAGTGATGTACCAACAGAAAACGGAGTACGGTGGCTTACATTGATGTACCAACAGAAAACGGAGTGTGGTGGCTTACATTGATGTACCAACAGAAAACGGAGTGGGGTGGCTTACATTGATGTACCAACAGAAAACGGAGTGCGGTGGCTTACATTGATGTACCAACAGAAAACGGAGTATGGTGGCTTACATTGATGTACACACAGAAAACGGAGTGCGGTGGCTTACATTGATGTACCCACAGAAAACGGAGTGTGGTGGCTTACATTGATGTACCAACAGAAAACGGAGTGTGGTGGCTTACTTTATTTATTTTATGTATTTATTTATTTATATACAAGAAGGTCGATGAGGCCTGGTCGACGACCGGGCCGCGGGGACGCTAAGCCCCGGAAGCACCTCAAGGTAACCTCAAGGTAAGGTACATTGGGTTTATTAGAGTAGAGTAAGTTTTACCTTCTTGTAGAGCCACTAACACGCAGACCTGGATAAACGTCTCGTTACCGGCACCTTACAATGAATTATCAATTAGTAAACTTATACTTCAAATAATCTCACAAAACCGATCAATTCAAAGCTTAAAATAATTTGTTTAAATTTTATGGGCAATAATTATGGAATAAAATAATATTGGAAACTGTTAGATGCAATCTGACTTGTGGGATTGTTATAACAGTTTAAACCTGGGAATTAGTTAATGACTGGCGATTAATGGCCGCTTGAACGATCGATTGAGCAGCCCAAACTGGCGCAATTATCCTTCCCGTGGGAAAAATAATCGTCACGCTTGCTATAATAGGCTGCCGGGTCAACTATATAATGGAGATGGCGTTAATCGCACCTGTCATGGCCGCCACCTACAACAACCACGTCCCTCAAGCTACTTTATATCTCCCAGTATCTTCGCCATCCCTAGTGTCACACCTTCACAGTTCTGGGATGTGACACGTCACACTTCAGGGATGTGACACGTTACACTTCAGGGATGTGACACGTTACACTTCAGGGATGTGACACGTTACACTTCAGGGATGTGACACGTTACACTTCAGGGATGTGACACGTTACACTTCAGGGATGTGACACGTTACACTTCAGGGATGTGACACGTTACACTTCAGGGATGTGACACGTTACACTTCAGGGATGTGACACGTTACACTTCAGGGATGTGACACGTTACACTTCAGGGATGTGACACGTTACACTTCAGGGATGTGACACGTTACACTTCAGGGATGTGACACGTTACACTTCAGGGATGTGACACGTTACACTTCAGGGATGTGACACGTTACAGTTCAGGGAAGTGACACATGACAGTTCTGGGATGTGACACGTCACCCTACAGGCATGTGACACGTCACCATTAGCAAGGTGAAGACGTAGCCTAATTTAGGTAGTAAATGGTGCGAGATTTTCCCAGGTGTGGCTGCCTGGCCCTCGCTCCGCGATGCTCACTTGCCCTTCATAACTACACTCATTTTATATATATATATATATATATATATATATATATATATATATATATATATATATATATATATATATATATATATATATATATATATATATATATATATATATATATATATATATATGTTGTACCTAGTAGCCAGAACGTCGTACTCGGCCTACTATGCAAGGCCCGATTTGCCAAATAAGCCAAGTTTTCCTGAAATAATATATTTTCTCTAATTTTCTTCTTATAAAATGATAAAGCTACCCATTTCATTATGTATGAGGTCAATTTTTTTTATTGGAGTTAAAATTAACGTAGATATATGACCGAACCTAACCAACCCTACCTAACCTAACCTATCTTTATAGGATAGGTTAGGTAGCAGAAAAAGTTAGGTTAGGTAGTCGAAAAACAATTAATTCATGAAAACTTGGCCTATTAGGCAAATCGGGCCTTGCATAGTAGGCTGAGAAGTGCGTTCTGGCTACTAGGTACGATATATATATATATATATATATATATATATATATATATATATATATATATATATATATATATATATATATATATATATATATATATATATATATATATATAACTGAAAACTCACACCCCAGAAGTGACTCGAACCCATACTCCCAGAAGCAACGCAACTGGTATGTACAAGACGCCTTAATCCACTTGACCATCACGCGATGACGTGATGGTCAAGTGGATTAAGGCGTCTTGTACATACCAGTTGCGTTGCTTCTGGGAGTATGGGTTCGAGTCACTTCTGGGGTGTGAGTTTTCAGTTGCATATTGTCCTGGGGACCATTCAGGCTTGTTCGCATATATATATATATATATATATATATATATATATATATATATATATATATATATATATATATATATATATATATATATATAAACCTGAAACACCTGAGTGTGAGTCGAGAACGAAGGCAACTGTGCTATATATAAACCTGAAACACCTGAGTGTGAGTCGAGAACGAAGGCAACTGTGCTACGTAATACGAGACACCGAACGAAAGAATAAAGACATCATTGCATTAAACAACAGACAGTTGGAAAATCTGGACCCAAGAGCTGAGGCCCAGCAAGCTGCGTTAGGCGTGTACCCGGGAGAAGCTTAACCCATGAATTTGCTCCCTCACAAAAGCTTTCAACAGGTGCCAATGCTTCCGCTGTATGAAGGCTCTCATGCAAAAAATCCAATTTAGACTCCCAGTACGGTCGAGCGTATATCTGTGAGGAGGCGATTGGAGGGTGTATAGAGGGATTATCTCCCCTCGTGAGATATTCAGCTGATGGAGGAGGCAATTGGAGGGTGTATAGAGGAAGTCTCTCGCCTCGTGAGAGATATAACCAATAATCTTTGCATCAACAGCTCGTCGTCGTCGTCCTTCCTGGGGGATGTACCCACGCCACGATGCCGTCACCTGTCAAGGCCGAAGAAAGTCATCGTGCAGTTCTGTCAGACGTATGAGGTGTTTCATAATGGTACCTACATGAATTAACCTTTCCTTCGTCACCCACAGGATGGGTATAAGTAACCCTCTCACCACAGGATGGGAATGGGTAACCCTCTCACCACAGGATGGGAATGGGTAACCCTCTCACCACAGGATGGGTATGTGGTAACCCTCTCACCACAGGATGGGTATGTGGTAACCCTCTCACCACAGGATGGGTATGTGGTATCTCGTTACCCTTCTACCACCACATGATTTTTTCGGTGTCAAACTAGTTAAATTAACAGGTGGAATGCATTAGGCAGTGATGTGGTGGAGGCTGACTCCATACACAGTTTATAATGTAGAGATGATAGAGCCCAATAGGCTCAGGAACATGTACACCTGTTGATTGACGGTTGAGAGGCGGGACCAAAGAGCCGAAGCTCAACCCCCGCAAGCACAACTACGTGAGGGTATATAGTAGCTCTGTAACCCTCCACCAGCACAAGATGGGTATGGGGCATCTCTGTAGCCCTCCACCAGCACAAGATGGGTATGGAGTATTTCTGTTACTGTCCACCAACACAAGATGGGTATGGAGTATTTCTGTTACTGTCCACCAACACAAGATGGGTATGAAGTATTTCTGTTACTGTCCACCAACACAAGATGGGCATGAAGTATTTCTGTTACTGTCCACCAACACAAGATGGGTATGAAGTATTTCTGTTACTGTCCACCAACACAAGATGGGTATGAAGTATTTCTGTTACTGTCCACCAACACAAGATGGGCATGAAGTATTTCTGTTACTGTCCACCAACACAAGATGGGTATGGAGTATTTCTGTTACTGTCCACCAACACAAGATGGGTATGAAGTATTTCTGTTACTGTCCACCAACACAAGATGGGCATGAAGTATTTCTGTTACTGTCCACCAACACAAGATGGGTATGGAGTATCTCTGTTACTGTCCACCAACACAAGATGGGCATGAAGTATTTCTGTTACTGTCCACCAACACAAGATGGGTATGAAGTATTTCTGTTACTGTCCACCAACACAAGATGGGCATGAAGTATTTCTGTTACTGTCCACCAACACAAGATGGGTATGAAGTATTTCTGTTACTGTCCACCAACACAAGATGGGCATGAAGTATTTCTGTTACTGTCCACCAACACAAGATGGGTATGAAGTATTTGTTACTGTCCACCAACACAAGATGGGTATTGGGTGTCTATATAGCCCTCCTCCAGCACAAGATGGGTATGGGGTATCTGTAACCGTCCACCAGCACAAAATGGGTATGGGGTATCTCTGTAACCCCTCGACCATCACAGGATGGGTATGGGGTATCTCTGTAGCCCCTCGACCATCACAGGATGGGTATGGGGTATCTCTGTAGCCCCTCGACCATCACAGGATGGGTATGGGGTACCTCTGTAGCCCCTCGACCATCACAGGATGGGTATGGGGGGTATCCCTATGTAACCCTTTCACCACCATATATTAACAAGGCGCTAGATAAAATATAAAAGACGAGATGAAAGTCTAGCAAGAGCACCACAAGGGAAACAAAGAAAGGTCCATGATAGGAAAATTGTTTAGTCAGTGACCCCCTCCCCCTCCCATGCCGACGCTTCCCGCCAAAACCGGTCAGCTGATGACGCCACAACAACGCTCCTTTTTTGGCGCCAAAACCAGTCACTTGACGATGCCACAACAATGGCGCTCCTTGGTGGACAAACTTTCTTCGTTGCGTCCTCCGGCTGAAGATGATTGTGGCCGAGGGTGATAAATACGGAGATGCAGAGATGCTGGGGGCACGTTTGACGAAGGTTCCAGCGACAACAAATACGAAATTGTGAGCATAAAATTATATTGCTTGGCGACCATGACTGATCGTAAAAATGATGGCGTTGAGGATTTTTACTAACTGTATAATATATTTTATTTGCTTATGTGTTATTGAAAATGAAACATAGGTACTGTATCTTGTATAGAGGGATAATGATTGTTGATTTTGTGAATTTATTATGCAACCCATACTTATCCCGTGGGCGGTGTTGGACCCCATACCCATCTCGTGGGTGGTGGTGGACCCCATATCCATCTCGTGGGCGGCGGTGGACCCCATACTCATCTCGTGGGCGGTGGTGGACCTCATACCCATCTCGTGGGCGGTGGTGAACCCCATACCCATCTCGTTCGAACCCCATATACCCATCCTGTGGGCGGTGGTGGACCCCATACCCATCTCGTGGGCGGTGGTGTGCCCCATACCCATCCTGTGGGCGGTGGTGGACCCCATACCCATCCTGTGGGCTGTGGTGGACCCCATACCCATCTCGTGGGCGGTGGTGGACCCCATACCTCATCCTGTGGGCGGTGGTGGACCCCATACCTCATCCTGTGGGCGGTGGTGGACCCACATACTCATCCCGTTGTCGGCAGAGGAAAAGGTTACAGAGGCACATAATGGGCTCAGGAACTGAATGAAAATTCATTTAGGTATGCAAGTCATAATCTGATAAACAGTTTACAGGTAATGTATATATCAATTGTCTTTTAAGCACAAGTGGTTCAAGGCATTGACCACAACAGTCTCTAAGCCGAGCAATGTACATCTGGGGTTAGCCAGTTCCATGTTCACATTGATGAAGGGGGAAGGGGGTGAAAAGTTTACAGGCTCTACTTACATCATGTAAACTTCGGAAATTTGGTTAAGATTCGCGGTAGTACGTCATTTTGAATAAAATATTTACACATTTCTTTAACATTTGCAATTGAATTATCTCTATATACCGAGATTTGTTCACATTCAATTACATAGTGACTTAAGGTATGTGAAAAGTTGTGTTAGTTTATTAGACAAGTTAAAGTGGTTGCAGGGTAAAGTAATTCTTTATTATATAAAGCCACTATTTACGGAGCGTAATACATGCAAAGCTAGCCAAGCCTAACTTAACCATACATTACCTTGTGTGTATACGAGCCTTGTGTAGACTAACATGGCCTTACTTATTAGCGGCGCCAGTGTAGCGTAGCCTACTCTAATGAAGTCAAGCTTAAGCTAACTTAATTTAAACAATTCTACACTTATAAACACATTCACAATCATACCCTCAACCACGCCCATAGCTTGGCTACCCCACACCCACGCCCACCCCACCATGCCCTCATTGACACCCACGCCCACAACTACGCCCTCTTTGATACCCACGCCCTCAATCACGCCCACACCTACATCCACGCCCCATAACAAAGAGGCGCCGCCCCACTCCGGAAAAAGATTGGCGTGATAACCTCAGGAGGAGACTAATGTCTGCCTTCACAAGGCTGTTGGGCAATACAGAGGCTGTGGGCGGCTCCTTGTGAGAGGGGGACGGGACGCCCGTCCGGAGACAGATGACACCATGAACCAGTGACAGGAGAGACAGACAGCAGCCAGGTAAACCAGTGACAGGAGAGACAGCAGCCAGGTAAACCAGTGACAGGAGACACAGACAGCAACCAGGTAAACCAGTGACAGGAGAGACAGACAGCAACCAGGTAAACCAGTGACAGGAGAGACAGACAGCAGCCAGGTAAACCAGTGACAGGAGACACAGACAGCAACCAGGTAAACCAGTGACAGGAGAGACAGACAGCAGCCAGGTAAACCAGTGACAGGAGAGACAGACAGCAGCCAGGTAAACCAGTGACAGGAGAGACAGACAGCAGCCAGGTAAACCAGTGACAGGAGAGACAGACATCAGCCAGGTAAACCAGTGACAGGAGAGACAGACAGCAGCCAGGTAAACCAGTGACAGGAGAGACAGCAGGTGTAGAGAGAGACACACTAACACAGGGACACAGGTAAAGCAGAGTAAGAAACAAATATAATATTATATAGCCACACAACCAGCAGCTGGCGGATGTAAACAAACCGAGCGAGAAAACAGCAGAAGTACGCGCTCCGCTCACTACATATTTATTTAAATATTTCCAAGTTCAATGAGATATTTGCCCCAAATTGTGTGTGTGGATGGGAGGCGATAGTCCTGTGTACTGGGAAGTAACTCCAACTCTTACATTTACTCTGGTAAATTGTTCCAAAACCCCTTTTATATTTCCTTGTAAATATTTTAATACGAGAGGTCTTAGAACCGGCAAAAATGTTGTGTTGACCAACAGCTGAGGTTTACTGGCCGAGTTTACCACCACACGATGGGTATCCACTGGCAAGTTGGATTTTCCTGCCATTATGTGACAATATCTATAGTTATATGGTCATGCGTGAAGCTGGTGAGAGCTGGCAACTCTGCTGACATAGTATAATAATAATAATAATAATAATAATAATAATAATAATAATAATAATAATAATAATAATAATAATTTTTATTTAGGCAAAGGTACATACATAAAGAGATTTTACAAGGTTTGTTGGCTTTATAGATGGCTTTATAGTGACACGATTAAGTTAGTCAATTTGGGAATTATTGTTAAACTGATAATGCACAATGAAATCACATTAACGTGATGTATCAATGCCAAACTGAAGCCTTCAGTTTGCTTCAATAGTCCCTTCAAAACCCCTTCAATAGCTGTGAGGGGATTCGAACCCGCTCAATTGGTACTCCTAAGCAAACACCCTGAAGCTTCTATTGTTAAGCTGATAAATTTGGCAACATGGGTTTAACTGATAATTAAGTTCTATTATTATGCTCCCCATACCCATCCTGTGGGTGGTAGTGGACCCCATACCCATCCTGTGGGTGGTAGTGGACCCCATACCCATCCTGTGGGTGGTAGTGGACCCCATACCCATCCTGTGGGTGGTAGTAGACCCCATACCCATCCTGTGGGTGGTAGTGGACCCCATACCCATCCTGTGGGTGGTAGTGGACCCCATACCCATCCTGTGGGTGGTAGTGGATCCCATACCCATCCTGTGGGTGGTAGTGGACCCCATACCCATCCTGTGGGTGGTAGTGGACCCCATACCCATCCTGTGGGTGGTAGTGGACCCCATACCCATCCTGTGGGTGGTAGTGGACCCCATACCCATCCTGTGGGTGGTAGTGGACCCCATACCCATCCTGTGAGTGGTAGTGGAAAGTGTTACAGAGGCACATAATGGGCTCAGGGACTGAACCCCAAAATTCCTTTAGCTAAGCAAGGTACAGTCTTAATGAGATAATTACAAAATGTAATGTATATTAGGCAAGACTAAGGTAGATGTGGCAAGAGTACAACACCAGTGTCAAGACGTGGCACCACCGCACACGGAGCGGTTACTCCACTAATCATAATAATATCACTACTGACAGACAGACTTTCACGCGCTCTCATGCGGGGCTGAAATTGCGAATCATTAATAAACTGGGAGCGACTTATTAAGTGCTGAATGGCCTCGTTTGGCACCAACAACCCGAGAATTACTTTATTACAGTGAAACGTGTTGGGATATGACGCCATGTTGAAAGTAATAATGGAATTACTTGTTCTCGAGGCGAAGGAACCATAGTTATATATATTGTTCTGGTCCTGTAGCATCTCTGTTGAGCATCCCTTCTCTCTCTCACTGTCTGTCTCTAACCTCTTGCTCCAACACCCTCTCTAGAACCTCTAAATTCAGATTCAAAATTCAAATGTTTATTCAAGTAAAGTACATACATACAAGGTGTGACACAAACATTGATGGATTTATAGATAGAGCTAGTACATACAATGCCTAAAGCCACTATTACGCAAAGCGTTTCGGACAGTTTCTAGTTCCATGACCACTTCCTCCACCTGAAAATGTGTAAAATTCGTTGAAAAATATTAAATCTCCCTTTCTATTTAGGCTGCAGTACTGAAACTTGGGACCATGAGTCATGAGTTAGCTTTTTAAACTTTGTTCAATGCCAACAAATCTTTTTTGACTAGTTGTATATGAAAAGGGCTGCAATTGTCCCAAGTTTCAGTACTGCAGCCTAAATAAATTTTTTGTTTTCAACGAATTTAACCCATTTTCAGTAAGTTCCTACAATCACAAGTTTCAAATATAATCATTCTATGACACTTTTCTGACACATTAGCATATAATAAAGGATCTGTAGCCGCGGATTTTCCAAAATATATTTAGTTTTACTAATAGAGAGTCAAAGTTTCCCCCCAAAATTATGCAAATATATCATGTTTATTTCTATTATAAAATCAATAAATGAACTTAGGAAAAAATGCTGGCATCAGACTTTAGAAACATAAACTGTACATATAAGGTTTAAGTTTCACGTAAATTGAATAAAAATGACAGAGTTGGGACTCAGTTTATGTTACTTGAAAAATAAATAATTAAAAATTAAAGTCTAAGGTGCTGCCATCTGTGGTTGAGGCTGATATCAACCAATTTCCTCCAAAATTGGCACCTTACAGATAGGCTTACGTGCAGTCAGGTGTATAAGTTTCATGCAAATCGTCCGATAAACAAATAAGGAAAAAATTGTTATAAAACTAATCATTAAACTTTTTTAATATATGGTATTATGATAGCTGAGAGTCATATACATGATTTCAGTTGACACTTGTGTTTGATGTTAACTTTTGACCATTTTGGAAATTTTTGACACGTAATTCCACTTACCAGTCTCCGTGGTGTAGTGGTAAGACACTCGCCTGGCGTTCCGCGAGCGCTATGTAATGGGTTCGTATCCTGGCCGGGGAGGATTTACTGGGCGCAATTCCTTAACTGTAGCCTCTGTTTAACTCAACAGTAAAATGTGTACTTGGATGAAAAAACGATTCTTCGCGGCAGGGGATCGTATTCCAGGGACCATAGGATTAAGGACTTGCCCGAAACGCTACGCGTACTAGTGGCTGTACAAGAATGTAACAACTCTTGTATATATCTCAAAAAAACAAAAAAAAACAAAAAAATTCAATATTTTTGACTTGGACCAGATGAAACCCTTTTCATATACATATACTGCGGATAGGTAGTCCTGGAGAGGACAGGTGTTGGTAGTCCAAGCTTTACGGTGCTTGAATGTCATCTGTCGGAAACTATCCGGGTCGGGCTCCACCAGTAGCCCCGTCCATCCCAGCTCCTGTTCCAGCCACAAGGTGTTAGACAGGTACTCCCCGTCCAGTGCCCCGGACTCTATGAAGACTCCGCTGTGGTGGCCCTCAAACATGGTCCTCGTATATGCATAAATCAATCCCCAAGAGTCTTGTTTTGCAGCAAACTTGTATTTGGGGTTGGTGGAGAGGTTGTAAGGGAGGCTGGAGGGTTGTTGGTGGTAGTTCTCCCTCACCAGCGCCACCACCCGGGGGTCAGCTCCATCAATGGGTCCTCGGGAGCGGTGCTCCACCCCTGACACACACGCCCTCGAGTCCTTCCTGTAAGCAATGATCCCTTGTTTAAACAAGCAAAACTTGTGTATATTCGCCCTGTGCAATAGCTGCCCCCAACCGACTTTAACATCATTTAACCATAAATTATCTGTGTGTTTGGTCACTGTTCACATTCAGATCATCACTGTATGTGTTTACAGAAGGAAGCTTTATCCACCAGTTACCATAACATTAAGCTCAATGTCAACCATTTAGGGGCAGACTCAGGCATATACCTAACATCTTAAGGGTAAATACTGAACATAACCGTTGGGACATTAGAAACAAAAAATTGATTTAAGGGCACATGTGTGCATATAAAAAGGAAATATTATTGCACTAACAGAAACATGGATGAATATAGTAACAAAATTATTACCTAAATGCAAAATTTGTGTTTAAATTTGTTCAAACAAATGTGTAATTAACTCATTAAAGAGTAAACTCACCTGTTTCGAGTAGAAAATCACACTATTTAGTGTCACAACCACAACCACATAATAAATTGCACATTTAGAACGTTTTACCAAATTGCAAGGTGCCCGCATGATTATTGGCACAAGTGGGTACATTCACTTTGGGTACAGGTAGGGATGTACACATTTGCACACAGGTGGGGTATGTATACCTCTGGGCACAGTTGGATGCGTTTATTTCTGGGCACAGGCGGATATGTACACCACGGCATAGGTGGGGTATATACACCTCTGGGCACAGGTGGGTATGTACACCTTTGGGCACAGATGGGTATGTACATCTCGGCACAGGTGGGTACGTCTACATGTGGGCATGGGTGTGTATGTACACTTCTGGGCACAGATGTGTGTTACCTCTGGGTACTTTACATTAGATGGGATAAACTCAGTTTTGTCCTAAATTTACATAATTGTTTCACTTGTTGCGTCTATGCAGTATTTCCCTTTGTTATACTACAGAAATATATGGTAGATATATTATGTAGAGTTACAGTGCAGGTATACTGTAGTTACACTACAGGTACTGTGTACTGTACTCATTGAGAGACAGAGTGAAACTGATGTGACTACGAAAGCCGCTCGAGTTGCCTGTGTATAAGGAAGTTCAGTTATACCGCTACTATTTATAACATTATTTTCTTTTAAACACAAGTCCGTTACTACAGTTCTTAGTACAGTACTACACTTCTGTACTCTGTACTTATACTATACAGAGTACAGGAGTGCATAATCCTCTATAATTATCATATATTCACAATATTATTATTATTGTTACCGGTAGTGGTGATATATTTAGAGACGGAAAAGAGTATTATGAGCGACTACGCTGGCTTTGTTTCCCCCTCAAGCTGTCAGCTCAAGCGTCAGCTTCGGGTGTAGTCAAGTTCTCCACAAAACGCTCAGTTGCTACACATTTATTTAGTTATTTATTTATTTCATACAGGAGTTGTTACATGGTTGTACAGCCACTAGCACGCATAGCGTTTCGGGCAAGTTCTTAGTCCTAATTTTTAAACTCACACATTCCCAGGAAGCAGCTGTCTAACTCCCAGGTACCTATTTACTGCTAGGTGAACAGGACATCAGATTGAAAGAAACTACCCATTTGTTTCCGCCTTCGCCGGGGATCGAACCCGGACTCTTAGGACTACGAACCCCGATCGCTGTCCACTCAGCCATCAGGCCCCCCAACAAGCAGGCGGTTCTCCCAAAGTCAATAAACTGTCGTACTAAATTGCCTTATCCTAACCTACCAGAGGACCCACCAACAGAAAACGAGACAGTATGTTAATTTCGACTCAAGATGACGTCAGCTCCAGTGTCTGTTTGTGGGCAAATTGTGTACAAGACTGTACAACAATACTTATTTTCTTAATGTTAAACGTGTATATAATGTTTTCTTATGTTATGTAAGATTTTAGGTAGGTTAGTTTAGAAACATTTTGTGTCTACCTATTGTATTTATTATATCTATCATTTACTTTCTCATTTGACTGGTCTAGTGTTTACATTCTCATTTGACATCTCTCCGAGAGGTCAGTTGGGACTCATAAAGGTTGGCGTAATGCTTTTCCTTATTTTGTTGATTAATTTGACTTTAGTCCAACTTGCCTATTGTTATGAGGAATGGAAAATGCATAACCTGTATATATTAGGTATTTTATATGTGGGAATTTGCTTTTAAAGTAACTGAGTTAGCCCGAGTTGACGTAAGTGAATGATTTAATTGATTGTTGCCGCCGGAGGCGACTAGATTATTGTGCACCCCATACTTATCATATGAGCGGTAGTTTATTGTGCACCCCATACTCATCCTGTGGGCGGTAGCGCAAAAAAGGATTATATAGGGCACAAAAGGTTTTTAACAGACCTAACGAAGATGATTATACTAACAATTACATCATCATGTACATCTTACACAGGTGTGCAGGATACACTACTTGCTTCTTAATCTCGTATGTCATTTATCTACTGGAGGAGAAATATGGAGAGGCCCACGTGGCCAAGGCGGTCCCCCTGGGGATCCCTTGAAGGGCAGCCACCAGTTTAATATCACTGACATAATTACAGTATTTAATAATGTTGTGAACCATCAGCTGGGTATAACCGCACTACCTTTGTTTAACATAAGAGTATCCATACAAATGAGACTGAAATTTTGGCTCTGCGTTTTAATGATGTTGTTCATAATGAATGTTATAACATTCTTAGTATCTATTTTACTAATTGAGTTTTCAAGTCCTTGTAGAGCTGACTTATCCTACTGAAGTCGAGGTCGTCACGTTTGACATAAATGTAATCATTCCATTCTGAACTTTTGTTTTGGTTGACCCAGGTGTATCCTGCCGTTGTCATGAAGTGTTGGAAGGTGAGGTCAGGAGTGTCATCGGTCACCTCGACCACTATGACCCTGACGGAGAGGTCAGGAGGGGAGGGAAGGAACGCCCTCAACACATCCTTCTCGACACCTTGCATGTCCAGCACCAGCAGGTCCACCGTGGACATGTTTAGTGCCCTGAGGTAGGACACCAGAGGGAAGCACTGCACGGTGTGGTAGGTCTCTTCGGACAAGCTCAGAAACTTATCATATATGGCCGACCCGAGTTGGACTCCTATAGTGTGAGAGGAACCCCGATAGTTCCACCTGTTGCCCACATACCCAGGCCCTAGCCGCAGTCCCACATGGATAGTCTCCTGCGGATAGGTAGTCCTGGAGAGACAGGTGTTGGTAGTCCAAGCTTTACGGTGCTTGAATGTCATCTGTCGGAAACTCTCCGGGTCGGGTTCCACCAGTAGCCCCGTCCATCCCAGCTCCTGTTCCAGCCACAAGGTGTTAGACAGGTACTCCCCGTCCAGTGCCCCGGACTCTATGAAGACTCCGCCGCGGTGGCCCTCAAACATGGTCCTCGTATATGCATAAATCAATCCCCAAGAGTCTTGTTTTGCAGCAACCTTGTATTTGGGGTTGGTGGAGAGGTTGTAAGGGAGGCTGGAGGGTTGTTGGAGGTAGTTCTCCCTCACCAGCGCCACCACCCGGGGGTCAGCTCCATCAATGGGTCCTCGGGAGCGGTGCTCCACCCCTGACACACACGTCCTCGAGTCCTCCTGTAAGCAATGATCCCTTGTTTAAACAAGCAAAACTTGTGTATATTCGCCCTGTGCAATAGCTGCCCCCAACCGACTTTAACATCATTTAACCATAAATTATCTGTGTGTTTGGTCACTGTTCACATTCAGATCATCACTGCATGTGTTTACAGAAGGAAGCTTTATCCACCAGTTACCATAACATTAAGCTCAATGTCAACCAATTAGGGGCAGACTCAGGCATATACCTAACATCTTAAGGGTAAATACTGAACAAAACCGTTGGGACATTAGAAACAAAAACGTGATTTAAGGGCACATGTGTACATATAAAAAGGAAATATTATTGCACTAACAGAAACATGGATGAATATGGAAACAGAAAATTATTACCCGAATGTAAAATTCGGGTGTTTAAATTTGTACAAACAAATGTGTAATTAACTCATTAAAGAGTAAACTCACCTGTTTCGAGTAGAAAATCACACTATTTAGTGTCACAACCAACACTACACAATAAATTGCACATTTGGAACGTTTTACCAAATTGCAAGGTACCCGCATGATTATTGGCACAAGTGGGTAAGCACACCTCTGAGCACATATGGGTATGTACACCTTTGGGCACAGGTGGGTATGTACACCTCTGGGCACAGGTGGGTATGTACACCTCTGGGCACTTTACATCAAATAGAAAGAATTCTATTTTGTCTTAAATTTGCATAATTGTTTCACTAGTAACGGGTATATTTGTCTTTGTTATACTGAAGAGGTATACAGTAGTTATACTGCAGAGATGTTAGCGAGGTATACTGCAGAGATGTTAGCAAGGTATACTGCAGAGATGTTAGCAAGGTATACTGCAGATATACTCTAGTCACAGTCAGACACAGTGAAGCAGATCTGATGACAAAAGCCGCGTCAGGTTCTTGTGTTTAAGGAAGGAAAGAGTTTATTATACTAATCTGTTTATAGATTATTTTGTTTAAGATAAAAATCCGCTGTTACAGTCTTCAGTATTGTACTATACTTCTGTATTGTATACCTAGGCGGTAATATTTAGTGGTTATCTTATGTAAAACTATATAAAATATATACATATAATATCATCAGTACTGGCAGTGGTGTTATTTTTGGAGACGTTGATGAGCGACACGCTGGCGCAGTCTTCCTTCAAGCACCCGCTCGAGGGGTGGCCAAGCCCTTCACAACACGTTCTGGCCCTCACCTCAAGAGAGGGAGACCTGGGCACCGCCGGGTATCTCGTCTAATAAGCTATGAAAGGTAACAGACTATATATTATCTTCTGTCTTTTACATTGTAAATATTCTCTCTTTATTATAATAACAAATAATTCGTTGTGTCGGGGGACAGGCAGCCAGAGGGTGTTTATAATGTTAGGCTTATACTGAGGTTCTCCCCCTTCCCTCAGACTGAACCTACTGACCCCCTTCCTTAGGTTCAACCCCACAACAAGCTGACTAACTCCTGAGTACCTCTTACTGCTAGGTGAACAGGTGCATCAGGTGATAGAAAACGCGCCCAACCATTTCTGTCCCGCACGGGATTGGAACCCGGTATTCCCGATTGTGAGTCGAGAAGGAACCCGACTGTGCTACTGGGACCCTATACATTCTCTCTTTAATGTAATTGTTAAAGTCGTTATGATTGTATTACTGGAAGTTACTATTGTTACACACAGGAATGTTAAAGTCGTTATGATTGTATTACTGGACATTACTATTGTTACACACAGGAATGTTAAAGTCGTTATGATTGTATTACTGGACATTACTATTGTTACACACAGGAATGACAATAGCGTGATGCATCAAATGAACAAATCCACAAGGGCTCACGGACGTAGGTTCGAATCTTCGTTACGGCCCTTGTGGATTTGTTTACCATTGTTAGAGTTTGACTCTTGTGTATATAAATCAGTCTTCAGTGTGATTAGTGATGTCATTGTTATATAACTGTAATTAGAAGTATGAGAGCTTGTATTACGCAACTGTAACCTGCTCGTGTCTGATGATCCACACAAATACAACACAATTACAAATGGTGGTAACACTCCAGCCCATGTTGGCCTCATAATTACTCACAGCCAGACAACATGAGGAGTCCGGCCCATGTTGGCCTCATAATAACTCACAGCCAGACAGTTAACAGTGAACCGTCTCATGTTGGCCTCATAATAACTCACTGCCAGACAGTTAACAGTGAACCGTCTCATGTTGGCCTCATAATAACTCACTGCCAGACAGTTAACAGTGAACCGTCTCATGTTGGCCTCATAATAACTCACTGCCAGACAGTTAACAGTGAACCGTCTCATGTTGGCCTCATAATAACTCACAGCCAGACAGTTAACAGTGAACCGTCTCATGTTGGCCTCATAATAACTCACAGCCAGACAGTTAACAGTGAACCGTCTCATGTTGGCCTCATAATAACTCACAGCCAGACAGTTAACAGTGAACCGTCTCATGTTGGCCTCATAATAACTCACTGCCAGACAGTTAACAGTGAACCGTCTCATGTTGGCCTCATAATAACTCACTGCCAGACAGTTAACAGTGAACCGTCTCATGTTGGCCTCATAATAACTCACTGCCAGACAGTTAACAGTGAACCGTCTCATGTTGGCCTCATAATAACTCACTGCCAGACAGTTAACAGTGAACCGTCTCATGTTGGCCTCATAATAACTCACAGCCAGACAGTTAACAGTGAACCGTCTCATGTTGGCCTCATAATAACTCACTGCCAGACAGTTAACAGTGAACCGTCTCATGTTGGCCTCATAATTACTCACTGCCAGACAGTTAACAGTGAACCGTCTCATGTTGGCCTCATAATAACTCACTGCCAGACAGTTAACAGTGAACCGTCTCATGTTGGCCTCATAATTACTCACTGCCAGACAGTTAACAGTGAACCGTCTCATGTTGGCCTCATAATAACTCACTGCCAGACAGTTAACAGTGAACCGTCTCATGTTGGCCTCATAATTACTCACTGCCAGACAGTTAACAGTGAACCGTCTCATGTTGGCCTCATAATAACTCACAGCCAGACAGTTAACAGTGAACCGTCTCATGTTGGCCTCATAATAACTCACTGCCAGACAGTTAACAGTGAACCGTCTCATGTTGGCCTCATAATAACTCACAGCCAGACAGTTAACAGTGAACCGTCTCATGTTGGCCTCATAATAACTCACTGCCAGACAGTTAACAGGAAACAACTATTACACAACTGTTACTAATCAGATTTATTCTCTAAATTCGCATATAATTATTACACACACTTTCATCTAAATTCAGCCTTTAGCTGGCTTAAGCCATCGATGGGTTTCCTCCCTGGCTTGCTCTATAACCTCCAAGCCTCCTGGCTTATTCCCCAAATCTTTCCACCAGCTTAACCTCCCTAGCCCAATCTTCATTTAAAAGTATTTACGTCATAGCTTAATGGCTATAATTCTCTTATCATACTACCCAGGGTGTGGCCACATCATACATAACACTTCAGGGTCTGGTACACTTGTGCCTGGTACACTTGTGCCTGGTACACTTGTGCCTGGTACACTGGAGTCTGGTACACTTGTGCCTGGTACACTGGAGTCTGGTACACTTGTGCCTGGTACACTGGAGTCTGGTACACTTGTGCCTGGTACACTTGTGCCTGGTACACTGGAGTCTGATACACTTGTGCCTGGTACACTGGAGTCTGGTACACTTGTGCCTGGTACACTGGAGTCTGGTACACTTGTGCCTGGTACACTGGAGTCTGGTACACTTGTGCCTGGTACACTGGAGTCTGGTACACTTGTGCCTGGTACACTGGAGTCTGGTACACTTGTGCCTGGTACACTGGAGTCTGATACACTTGTGCCTGGTACACTGGAGTCTGGTACACTTGTGCCTGGTACACTGGAGTCTGGTACACTTGTGCCTGGTACACTGGAGTCTGGTACACTTGTGCCTGGTACACTGGAGTCTGGTACACTTGTGCCTGGTACACTGGAGTCTGGTACACTTGTGCCTGGTACACTGGCGTCTGATACACTTGTGCCTGGTACACTGGAGTCTGGTACACTTGTGCCTGGTACACTGGAGTCTGGTACACTTGTGCCTGGTACACTGGAGTCTGGTACACTTGTGCCTGGTACACTGGAGTCTGGTACACTTGTGCCTGGTACACTGGAGTCTGGTACACTTGTGCCTGGTACACTGGAGTCTGGTACACTTGTGCCTGGTACACTGGAGTCTGGTACACTTGTGCCTGGTACATTGGCGTCTGATACACTTGTGCCTGGTACACTGGAGTCTGGTACACTTGTGCCTGGTACAATTGTGCCTGGTACACTGGAGTCTGGTACACTTGTGCCTGGTACACTGGAGTCTGGTACACTTGTGCCTGGTACACTGGAGTCTGGTACACTTGTGCCTGGTACACTGGAGTCTGATATACTGGAGTCTGATACACTGGAGTCTGATACACTGGAGTCTGATACACTGGAGTCTGATACACTGGAGTCTGATACACTGGAGTCTGATATACTGGAGTCTGATACACTGGAGTCTGATACACTGGAGTCTGATACACTGGAGTCTGATACACTGGAGTCTGATACACTGGAGTCTGATACACTGGAGTCTGATACACTGGAGTCTGATATACTGGAGTCTGATACACTGGAGTCTGATATACTGGAGTCTGATACACTGGAGTCTGATACACTGGAGTCTGATACACTGGAGTCTGATACACTGGAGTCTGATACACTGGAGTCTGATACACTGGAGTCTGGTACACTGGAGTCTGATACACTGGAGTCTGGTACACTGGAGTCTGATACACTGGAGTCTGATACACTGGAGTCTGATATACTGGAGTCTGATACACTGGAGTCTGATACACTGGAGTCTGATACACTGGAGTCTTGTACACTGGAGTCTGATACACTGGAGTCTGGTACACTGGAGTCTGATACACTGGAGTCTGATACACTGGAGTCTGATATACTGGAGTCTGATACACTGGAGTCTGATACACTGGAGTCTGATACACTGGCGTCTGATACACTGGCGTCTGATACACTGGAGTCTGATACACTGGAGTCTGATATACTGGAGTCTGAAATACTGGAGTCTGATATACTGGAGTCTGATACACTGGAGTCTGATACACTGGAGTCTTGATACACTGGAGTCTGATACACTGGAGTCTGATATACTGGAGTCTGATACACTGGAGTCTGATACACTGGAGTCTGGTACACTGGAGTCTGATACACTGGAGTCTGATACACTGGAGTCTGATATACTGGAGTCTGATACACTGGAGTCTGATACACTGGAGTCTGATACACTGGCGTCTGATACACTGGAATGTGATACACTGGAGTCTGATACACTGGAGTCTGATACACTGGCGTCTGATACACTGGAGTCTGATACACTGGAGTCTGATACACTGGAGTCTGATACACTGGAGTCTGATATACTGGAGTCTGATACACTGGAGTCTGATACACTGGAGTCTGATACACTGGAGTCTTATACACTGGAGTCTGGTACACTGGAGTCTGGTACACTGGAGTCTGGTACACTGGAGTCTGGTACACTGGAGTCTGATACACTGGCGGCTGGTACACTGGAGTCTGGTACACTGGAGTCTGGTACACTGGCGGCTGGTACACTTTCCGGCAGGGTAATTTAGTGTCCCTGGACAGCTCTATTACCTAGTATGACTACAAGGCAACGAGATGCCTCTATTTATATAAGAAAATAGGTGGAGGCCAATGGATTCTACGCTAAACTCTGCCTATTTCCCTACACTGGCATGTCACCGTGTTTTCACCTCTCTGGCCATATTAATGCCTTACTACAGTGACCTCATACCTTTTGTGAGTGATTCGAGGCTTTATCTAACACTCAGTCAGACACTTTACTGTAAACTTTGTTCTCCTCGCTTCGGTAAACTCCAGTCTTCCTTATACTTAGCTTGAATATGTTTTAAATGCTTCTATGGCGTTACGATGAATAGTGTCTTAGTTTCAACTTGTTGATGATTGGATCATCTCTCTTCACGTAAATATTGTCATCAACAAAGGCTGACTGGTTTTGGTTGACCCAGGTGTATCCTGCCGTTGTCATGAAGTGTTGGAAGGTGAGGTCAGGGGTGTCAGCTGTCAGCTCAACCACTATGACCCTGACGGAGAGGTCAGGAGGGGAGGGAAGGAACGCCCTCAACACCTCCTTCTCGACACCTTGCATGTCCAGCACCAGCAGGTCCACCGTGGACATGTTTAGTGCCCTGAGGTAGGACACCAGAGGGAAGCACTGCACGGTGTGGTAGTTCTCTTCGGACAAGCTCAGGAACATTTTGCTCAGAGTAGAATTGAGTTGGACTCCTATAGTGTGAGAGGAACCCCGATAGTTCCACCTGTTGCCCACATGCGAAGGCCCTAGCCGCAGTCCCACATGGATAGTCTCCTGCGGATGGGTAGTCCTGGAGAGGCAGGTGTTGGTAGTCCAAGCTTTACGGTGCTTGAATGTCATCTGTCGGAAACTATCCGGGTCGGGCTCCACCAGTAGCCCCGTCCATCCCAGCTCCTGTTCCAGCCACAAGGTGTTAGACAGGTACTCCCCGTCCAGTGCCCCGGACTCTATGAAGACTCCGCTGTGGTGGCCCTCAAACATGGTCCTCATATATGCATAAATCGAACCCCAAGAGCCTTGTTTTGCAGCAACCTTGTATATGGGGTTGGTGGAGAGGTTGTAAGGGAGGTTGGAGGGTTGTTGGAGGTAGTTCTCCCTCACCAGCGCCACCACCCGGGGGTCAGCTCCATCAATGGGTCCTCGGGAGCGGTGCTCCACCCCTGACACACACGCCTTCGAGTCCTCCTGTAAGCAATGATCCCTTGTTTAAACAAGCAAAACTTGTGTATATTCGCCCTGTGCAGTAGCTGCTCCAATCCACTTTAACATCATTTAACCATAAATTATCTGTGTGTTTGGTCACTGTTCACATTCAGATCATCACTGCATGTTTTTGCAGAAGGAAGCTTTATCCACCAGTTATCATAACATTAAGCTCAATGTCAACCATTTAGGGGCAGACTCAGGCATATACCTAACACCTTAAGGGTAAATACTGAACAAAACCGTTGGGACATTAGAAACAAAAACGTGATTTAAGGGCACATGTGTACATATAAAAAGGAAATATTATTGCACTAACAGAAACATGGATGAATATGGAAACAGAAAATTATTACCCGAATGTAAAATTCGGGTGTTTAAATTTGTACAAACAAATGTGTAACTAACTCAATGAAAGAGTAAACTCACCTGTTTCTTGTAGAAAATCACACTATTTAGTGTCACAACCAACACTGCACAATAAATTGCACATTTGGAACGTTTTACCAAATTGCAAGGTGCCCGCATGATTATTGGTACAAGTGGGTAAGCACACCTCTGAGCACATGTGGGTATGTACACCTCTGGGCACAGGTGGGTATGTACACCTCTGGGCACAGGTGGGTATGTACACTTCTGGGCACAGGTGGGTATGTACACCTCTGGGCACTTTACATCAAATAGAAAGAATTCTATTTTGTCTTAAATTTGCATAATTGTTTCACTAGTAACAGGTATATTTGTCTTTGTTATACTGAAGAGGTATACAGTAGTTATACTGCAGAGATGTTAGCGAGGTATACTGCAGAGATGTTAGCAAGGTATACTGCAGATATACTCTAGTCACAGTCAGACACAGTGAAGCAGATCTGATGACAAAAGCCGCGTCAGGTTCTTGTGTTTAAGGAAGGAAAGAGTTTATTATACTAATCTGTTTATAGATTATTTTGTTTAAGATAAAAATCCGCTGTTACAGTCTTCAGTACTGTACTATACTTCTGTATTGTATACCTAGGCGGTAATATTTAGTGGTTATCTTATGTAAAACTATATAAAATATATACATATAATATCATCAGTACTGGCAGTGGTGTTATTTTTGGAGACGTTGATGAGCGACACGCTGGCGCAGTCTTCCTTCAAGCACCCGCTCGAGGGGTGGCCAAGCCCTTCACAACACGTTCTGGCCCCCCTCACCTCAAGAGAGGGAGACCTGGGCACCGCCGGGTATCTCGTCTAATAAGCTATATAACACTATGAAAGGTAACAGACTATATATTATCTTCTGTCTTTTACATTGTAAATATTCTCTCTTTATTATAATAACAAATAATTCGTTGTGTCGGGGGACAGGCAGCCAGAGGGTGTTTATAAATGTTAGGCTTATACTGAGGTTTCTCCCCCTTCCCTCAGACTGAACCTACTGACCCCTTCCTTAGGTTCAACCCCACAACAAGCTGACTAACTCCTGAGTACCTCTTACTGCTAGGTGAACAGGTGCATCAGGTGATAGAAAACGCGCCCAACCATTTCTGTCCCGCACGGGATTGGAACCCGGTATTCCCGATTGTGAGTCGAGAACGAACCCGACTGTGCTACTGGGACCCTATACATTCTCTCTTTAATGTAATTGTTAAAGTCGTTATGATTGTATTACTGGACATTACTATTGTTACACACAGGAATGTTAAAGTCGTTATGATTGTATTACTGGACATTACTATTGTTACACACAGGAATGTTAAAGTCGTTATGATTGTATTACTGGACATTACTATTGTTACACACAGGAATGTTAATGTCGTTATGATTGTATTACTGGACATTACTATTGTTACACACAGGAATGTTAAAGTCGTTATGATTGTATTACTGGACATTACTATTGTTACACACAGGAATGTTAAAGTCGTTATGATTGTATTACTGGACATTACTATTGTTACACACAGGAATGACAATAGCGTGATGCATCAAATGAACAAATCCACAAGGGCTCACGGACGTAGGTTCGAATCTTCGTTACGGCCCTTGTGGATTTGTTTACCATTGTTAGAGTTTGACTCTTGTGTATATAAATCAGTCTTCAGTGTGATTAGTGATGTCATTGTTATATAACTGTAATTAGAAGTATGAGAGCTTGTATTACGCAACTGTAACCTGCTCGTGTCTGATGATCCACACAAATACAACACAATTACAAATGGTGGTAACACTCCAGCCCATGTTGGCCTCATAATTACTCACAGGCAGACAACATGAGGAGTCCGGCCCATGTTGGCCTCATAATAACTCACTGCCAGACAGTTAACAGTGAACCGTCTCATGTTGGCCTCATAATAACTCACTGCCAGACAGTTAACAGGAAATAAATATTACACAACTGTTACTAATCAGATTTATTCTCTAAATTCGCATATAATTATTACACACACTTTCATCTAAATTCAGCCTTTGGCTGGCTTAAGCCATCGATGGGTTTCCTCTCTGACTTGCTCTATAACCTCCAAGCCTCCTGGCTTATTCCCCAAATCTTTCCACCAGCTTAACCTCCCTAGCCCAATCTTCATTTAAAAGTATTTACGTCATAGCTTAATGGCTATAATTCTCTTATCATACTACCCAGGGTGTGGCCACATCATACATAACACTCCAGGGTCTGGTACACTTGTGCCTGGTACACTGGAGTCTGGTACACTTGTGCGTGGTACACTGGAGTCTGGTACACTTGTGCCTGGTACACTTGTGCCTGGTACACTGGAGTCTGGTACACTTGTGCGTGGTACACTGGAGTCTGGTACACTTGTGCCTGGTACACTGGAGTCTGATACACTGGCGGCTGGTACACTGGAGTCTGGTACACTGGCGTCTGATACACTGGAGTCTGATACACTGGAGTCTGGTACACTGGAGTCTGATACACTGGAGTCTGGTACACTTGTGCCTGGTACACTGGAGTCTGATACACTGGCGTCTGATACACTGGAGTCTGGTACACTGGAGTCTGATACACTGGCGTCTGATACACTGGAGTCTGGTACACTGGAGTCTGGTACACTGGAGTCTGATACACTGGAGTCTGGTACACTTGTGCCTGGTACACTGGAGTCTGATACACTGGCGTCTGATACACTTGTGCCTGGTACACTGGAGTCTGATACACTGGCGTCTGATACACTGGAGTCTGGTACACTGGAGTCTGGTACACTGGAGTCTGATACACTGGAGTCTGGTACACTTGTGCCTGGTACACTGGAGTCTGATACACTGGCGTCTGATACACTGGAGTCTGGTACACTGGCGTCTGATACACTGGAGTCTGGTACACTTGTGCCTGGTACACTGGAGTTTGATACACTGGCGTCTGATACACTGGAGTCTGGTACACTGGAGTCTGGAACACTGGCGTCTGATACACTGGAGTCTGATACACTGGAGTCTGGTACACTTGTGCCTGGTACACTGGAGTCTGATACACTGGCGTCTGATACACTGGAGTCTGGTACACTGGAGTCTGGTACACTGGAGTCTGATACACTGGAGTCTGATACACTGGAGTCTGGTACACTTGTGCCTGGTACACTGGCGGCTGGTACACTTTCCGGCAGGGTAATTTAGTGTCCCTGGACAGCTCTATTACCTAGTATGACTACAAGGCCACGAGATGCCTCTATTTATATAAGAAAATAGGTGGAAGCCAACGGATTCTACGCTAAACTTTGCCTATTTCCCCACACTGGCATGTCACCGTGTTTTCACCTCTCTGGCCATGTTAATGCCTCATTACAGTGACCTCATACCTTTTGTGAGTGATTCGAGGCTTTATTTAACACTCAGTCAGACACTTTACTGTAAACTTTGTTCTCCTAGCTTCGGTAAACTCCAGTCTTCCTTATACTTAGCATCAATATGTTTTCTATGCTTCTATGGCGTTACGTTGAATAGTGTCTTAGTTTAACTTGTTGATGATTGGATCATCTCTCTTCACGTAAATATTGTCATCAACAAAGGCTGACTGGTTTTGGTTGACCCAGGTGTATCCTGCCGTTGTCATGAAGTGTTGGAAGGTGAGGTCAGGGGTGTCAGCTGTCAGCTCAACCACTATGACCCTGACGGAGAGGTCAGGATGGGAGGGAAGGAACGCCCTCAACACATCCTTCTCGACGCCTTGCATGTCCAGCACCAGCAGGTCCACCGTGGACATGTTTAGTGCCCTGAGGTAGGACACCAGAGGGAAGCACTGCACGGTGTGGTAGTTCTCTTCGGACAAGCTCAGGAACATTTTGCTCAGAGTAGAATTGAGTTGGACTCCTATAGTGTGAGAGGAACCCCGATAGTTCCACCTGTTGCCCACATGCGAAGGCCCTAGCCGCAGTCCCACATGGATAGTCTCCTGCGGATGGGTAGTCCTGGAGAGGCAGGTGTTGGTAGTCCAAGCTTTACGGTGCTTGAATGTCATCTGTCGGAAACTATCCGGGTCGGGCTCCACCAGTAGCCCCGTCCATCCCAGCTCCTGTTCCAGCCACAAGGTGTTAGACAGGTACTCCCCGTCCAGTGCCCCGGACTCTATGAAGACTCCGCTGTGGTGGCCCTCAAACATGGTCCTCATATATGCATAAATCGAACCCCAAGAGCCTTGTTTTGCAGCAACCTTGTATATGGGGTTGGTGGAGAGGTTGTAAGGGAGGTTGGAGGGTTGCTGGAGGTAGTTCTCCCTCACCAGCGCCACCACCCGGGGGTCAGCTCCATCAATGGGTCCTCGGGAGCGGTGCTCCACCCCTGACACACACGCCCTCGAGTCCTCCTGTAAGCAATGATCCCTTGTTTAAACAAGCAAAACTTGTGTATATTCGCCCTGTGCAATAGCTGCCCCCAACCGACTTTAACATCATTTAACCATAAATTATCTGTGTGTTTGGTCACTGTTCACATTCAGATCATCACTGCATGTGTTTACAGAAGGAAGCTTTATCCACCAGTTACCATAACATTAAGCTCAATGTCAACCATTTAGGGGCAGACTCAGGCATATACCTAACATCTTAAGGGTAAATACTGAACATAACCGTTGGGACATTAGAAACAAAAAATTGATTTAAGGGCACATGTGTGCATTTCAAAACTAGATATTATTGCACTAACAGAAGCATGGATGAATATAGTAACAAAATTATTACCTAAATGCAAAATTTGTGTTTAAATTTGTTCAAACAAATGTGTAATTAACTCATTAAAGAGTAAACTCACCTGTTTCGAGTAGAAAATCACACTATTTAGTGTCACAACCAACACTACATAATAAATTGCACATTTAGAACGTTTTACCAAATTGCAAGGTGCCCGCATGATTATTGGCACAAGTGGGTACATTCACTTTGGGTACAGGTAGGGATGTACACATTTGCACACAGGTGGGGTATGTATACCTCTGGGCACAGTTGGATGCGTTTATTTCTGGGCACAGGCGGATATGTACACCACGGCATAGGTGGGGTATATACACCTCTGGGCACAGGTGGGTATGTACACCTTTGGGTATGTACACCTTTGGGCACAGATGGGTATGTACATCTCGGCACAGGTGGGTACGTCTACATGTGGGCATGGGTGTGTATGTACACTTCTGGGCACAGATGTGTGTTACCTCTGGGTACTTTACATTAGATGGGATAAACTCAGTTTTGTCCTAAATTTACATAATTGTTTCACTTGTTGCGTCTATGCAGTATTTCCCTTTGTTATACTACAGAAATATATGGTAGATATATTATGTAGAGTTACAGTGCAGGTATACTGTAGTTACACTACAGGTACTGTGTACTGTACTCATTGAGAGACAGAGTGAAACTGATGTGACTACGAAAGCCGCTCGAGTTGCCTGTGTATAAGGAAGTTCAGTTATACCGCTACTATTTATAACATTATTTTCTTTTAAACACAAGTCCGTTACTACAGTTCTTAGTACAGTACTACACTTCTGTACTCTGTACTTATACTATACAGAGTACAGGAGTGCATAATCCTCTATAATTATCATATATTCACAATATTATTATTATTGTTACCGGTAGTGGTGATATATTTAGAGACGGAAAAGAGTATTATGAGCGACTACGCTGGCTTTGTTTCCCCCTCAAGCTGTCAGCTCAAGCGTCAGCTTCGGGTGTAGTCAAGTTCTCCACAAAACGCTCAGTTGCTACACATTTATTTAGTTATTTATTTATTTCATACAGGAGTTGTTACATGGTCGTACAGCCACTAGCACGCATAGCGTTTCGGGCAAGTTCTTAGTCCTAATTTTTAAACTCACACATTCCCAGGAAGCAGCCCGTAGCAGCTGTCTAACTCCCAATTACCTATTTACTGCTAGGTGAACAGGACATCAGGTTGAAAGAAACTGCCCATTTGTTTCCGCCTTCGCCGGGGATCGAACCCGAACTCTTAGGACTACGAACTCCGATCACTGTCCACTCAGCCATCAGGCCCCCAACAAGCAGGCGGTTCTCCCAAAATCAATAAACTGTCGTACTAAATTGCCTTATCCTAACCTACCAGAGGACCCACCAACAGAAAACGAGACAGTATGTTAATTTCGACTCAAGATGACGTCAGCTCCAGTGTCCGTTTGTGGGCAAATTGTGTACAAGACTGTACAACAATACTTATTTTCTTAATGTTAAACGTGTATATAATGTTTTCTTATGTTATGTAAGATTTTAGGTAGGTTAGTTTAGAAACATTTTGTGTCTACCTATTGTATTTATTATATCTATCATTTACTTTCTCATTTGACTGGTCTAGTGTTTACATTCTCATTTGACTGATCTAGTGTTTACATTCTCATTTGACTGATCTAGTGTTTACATTCTCATTTGACTGGTCTAGTGTTTACATTCTCATTTGACTGGTCTAGTGTTTACATTCTCATTTGACTGGTCTAGTGTTTACATTCTCATTTGACTGATCTAGTGTTTACATTCTCATTTGACTGATCTAGTGTTTACATTCTCATTTGACATCTCTCCGGCAGGTCAGCCGGGACTCATAAAGGTTGGTGTAATGCTTTTCCTTATTTTGTTTAACTTGACTTTAGTCCAATTTGCCTATTGTTATGAGGAATGGAAAATGCATAACCTGTATATATTAGGTATTTTATATGTGGGAATTTGCTTTTAAAGTAACTGAGTTAGCCCGAGTTGACGTAAGTGAATGATTTAATTGATTGTTGCCGCCGGAGGCGACTAGATTATTGTGCACCCCATACTTATCATATGAGCGGTAGTTTATTGTGCACCCCATACTCATCCTGTGGGCGGTAGCGCAAAAAAGGATTATATAGGGCACAAAAGGTTTTTTAACAGACCTAACGAAGATGATTATACTAACAATTACATCATCCTATACATCTTACACAGGTGTGCAGGATACACTACTTGCTTCTTAATCTCGTATGTCATTTATCTACTGGAGGAGAAATATGGAGAGGCCCACGTGGCCAAGGCGGTCCCCCTGGGGATCCCTTGAAGGGCAGCCACCAGTTTAATATCACTGACATAATTACAGTATTTAATAATGTTGTGAACCATCAGCTGGGTATAACCGCACTACCTTTGTTTAACATAAGAGTATCCATACAAATGAGACTGAAATTTTGGCTCTGCGTTTTAATGATGTTGTTCATAATGAATGTTATAACATTCTTAGTATCTATTTTACTAATTGAGTTTTCAAGTACTTGAAGAGCTGACTTATCCTACTGAAGTCGGGGTCGTCACGTTTGACATAAATGTAATCATTCCATTCTGAACTTTTGTTTTGGTTGACCCAGGTGTATCCTGCCGTTGTCATGAAGTGTTGGAAGGTGAGGTCAGGAGTGTCATCGGTCACCTCGACCACTATGACCCTGACGGAGAGGTCAGGATGGGAGGGAAGGAACGCCCTCAACACATCCTTCTCGACACCTTGCATGTCCAGCACCAGCAGGTCCACCGTGGACATGTTTAGTGCCCTGAGGTAGGACACCAGAGGGAAGCACTGCACGGTGTGGTAGGTCTCTTCGGACAAGCTCAGAAACTTATCATATATGGCCGACCCGAGTTGGACTCCTATAGTGTGAGAGGAACCCCGATAGTTCCACCTGTTGCCCACATACCCAGGCCCTAGCCGCAGTCCCACATGGATAGTTTCCTGCGGATAGGTAGTCCTGGAGAGACAGGTGTTGGTAGTCCAAGCTTTACGGTGCTTGAATGTCATCTGTCGGAAACTATCCGGGTCGGGTTCCACCAGTAGCCCCGTCCATCCCAGCTCCTGTTCCAGCCACAAGGTGTTAGACAGGTACTCCCCGTCCAGTGCCCCGGACTCTATGAAGACTCCGCCGCGGTGGCCCTCAAACATGGTCCTCGTATATGCATAAATCAATCCCCAAGAGTCTTGTTTTGCAGCAGCCTTGTATTTGGGGTTGGTGGAGAGGTTGTAAGGGAGGTTGGAGGGTTGTTGGAGGTAGTTCTCCCTCACCAGCGCCACCACCCGGGGGTCAGCTCCATCAATGGGTCCTCGGGAGCGGTGCTCCACCCCTGATACACACGTCCTCGAGTCCTCCTGTAAGCAATGATCCCTTGTTTAAACAAGCAAATCTTGTGTATATTCGCCCTGTGCAGTAGCTGCTCCAATCCACTTTAACATCATTTAACCATAAATTATCTGTGTGTTTGGTCACTGTTCACATTCAGATCATCACTGCATGTTTTTGCAGAAGGAAGCTTTATCCACCAGTTACCATAACATTAAGCTCAATGTCAACCATTTACGGGCAGACTCAGGCATATACCTAACATCTTAAGGGTAAATACTGAACATAACCGTTGGGACATTAGAAACAAAAACGTGATTTAAGGGCACATGTGTACATATAAAAAGGAAATATTATTGCACTAAAAGAAACATGGATGAATATGGAAACAGAAAATTATTACCCGAATGTAAAATTCGGGTGTTTAAATTTGTACAAACAAATGTGTAACTAACTCAATGAAAGAGTAAACTCACCTGTTTCTTGTAGAAAATCACACTATTTAGTGTCACAACCAACACTGCACAATAAATTGCACATTTGGAACGTTTTACCAAATTGCAAGGTGCCCGCATGATTATTGGTACAAGTGGGTAAGCACACCTCTGGGCACAGGTGGGTATGTACACCTCTTGGCACAGGTGGGTATGTACACCTCTGGGCACAGGTGGGTATGTACACGTCTGGGCACAGGTGGGGTATGTATACCTCTGGGCACAGGTGGGTATGTACACTTCTGGGCACAGGTGGGTATGTACACCTCTGGGCACTTTACATCAAATAGAAAGAATTCTATTTTGTCTTAAATTTGCATAATTGTTTCACTAGTAACAGGTATATTTGTCTTTGTTATACTGAAGAGGTATACAGTAGTTATACTGCAGAGATGTTAGCGAGATATACTGCAGAGATGTTAGCAAGGTATACTGCAGATATACTCTAGTCACAGTCAGACACAGTGAAGCAGATCTGATGACAAAAGCCGCGTGAGGTTCTTGTGTTTAAGGAAGGAAAGAGTTTATTATACTAATCTGTTTATAGATTATTTTGTTTAAGATAAAAATCCGTTGTTACAGTCTTCAGTACTGTACTATACTTCTGTATTGTATACCTAGGCGTTAATATTTAGTGGTTATCTTATGTAAAACTATATAAAATATATACATATAATATCATCAGTACTGGCAGTGGTGTTATTTTTGGAGACGTTGATGAGCGACACGCTGGCGCAGTCTTCCTTCAAGCACCCGCTTGAGGGGTGGCCAAGCCCTTCACAACACGTTCTGGCCCTCACCTCAAGAGGGAGACCTGGGCACCGCCGGGTATCTCATCTAATAAGCTATATAACACTATGAAAGGTAACAGACTATATATTATCTTCTATCTTTTACAATGTAAATATTCTCTCTTTATAATAATAATAAATAATTCGTTGTGTCGGGGGACAGGCAGCCAGAGGGTGTTTGTACTTCTTAGGCTTATACCGAGGTCCCCCCCACCAGGGTCACTGATCCCCCCTCCCCAGGATTGAACCCCACAACAAGCTGACTAACTCCTGAGTACCTCTTACTGCTAGGTGAACAGGTGCATCAGGTGATAGAAAACGCCCCAACCATTTCTGTCCCGCACGGGATTGGAACCCGGTATTCCCGATTGTGAGTCGAGAACGAACCCGACTGTGCTACTGGGACCCTATACATTCTCTCTTTAATGTAATTGTTAAAGTCGTTATGATTGTATTACTGGACATTACTATTGTTACACACAGGAATGTTAAAGTCGTTATGATTGTATTACTGGACATTACTATTGTTACACACAGGAATGTTAAAGTCGTTATGATTGTATTACTGGACATTACTATTGTTACACACAGGAATGACAATAGCGTGATGCATCAAATGAACAAATCCACAAGGGCTCACGGACGTAGGTTCGAATCTTCGTTACGGCCCTTGTGGATTTGTTTACCATTGTTAGAGTTTGACTCTTGTGTATATAAATCAGTCTGCAGTGTGATTAGTGATGTCATTGTTATATAACTGTAATTAGAAGTATGAGAGCTTGTATTACGCAACTGTAACCTGCTCGTGTCTGATGATCCACACAAATACAACACAATTACAAATGGTGGTAACACTCCAGCCCATGTTGGCCTCATAATAACTCACTGCCAGACAACATGAGGGGTCCGGCCCATGTTGGCCTCATAATTACTCACAGCCAGACAACATGAGGAGTCCGGCCCATGTTGGCCTCATAATTACTCACAGCCAGACAACATGAGGGGTCCGGCCCATGTTGGCCTCATAATAACTCACTGCCAGACAGTTAACAGTGAACCGTCTCATGTTGGCCTCATAATAACTGAAAGCAAGACAGTTAACAGGAAACAAATATTACACAACTGTTACTAATCAGATTTATTCTCTAAATTCGCATATAATTATTACATACTCTTTCATCTAAATTCAGCCTTTAGCTGGCTTAAGCCATCGATGGGTTTCCTCCCTGGCTTGCTCTATAACCTCCAAGCCTCCTGGCTTATTCCCCAAATCTTTCCACCAGCTTAATTAACCTCCCTAGCCCAATCTTCATTTAAAAGTATTTACGTCATAGCTTAATGGCTATAATTCTCTTATCATACTACCCAGGGTGTGGCCACATCATACATAACACTCCAGGGTCTGGTACACTTGTGCCTGGTACACTTGTGCCTGGTACACTTGTGCCTGGTACACTGGAGTCTGGTACACTTGTGCCTGGTACACTGGAGTCTGGTACACTTGTGCCTGGTACACTTGTGCCTGGTACACTTGTGCCTGGTACACTGGAGTCTGGTACACTTGTGCCTGGTACACTGGAGTCTGGTACATTTGTGCCTGATACACTGGAGTCTGGTACACTTGTGCCTGATACACTGGAGTCTGGTACACTGGCGTCTGATACACTGGAGTCTGGTACACTGGAGTCTGGTACACTGGCGTCTGATACACTGGAGTCTGGTACACTGGAGTCTGATACACTGGCGTCTGATACACTGGAGTCTGATACACTGGAGTCTGGTACACTGGAGTCTGGTACACTGGCGTCTGATACACTGGCGTCTGATACACTGGAGTCTGATACACTGGAGTCTGATACACTGGAGTCTGATACACTGGAGTCTGATACACTGGAGTCTGATACACTGGAGTCTGATACACTGGAGTCTGATACACTGGAGTCTGATACACTGGAGTCTGATACACTGGAGTCTGGTACACTGGAGTCTGGTACACTGGAGTCTGGTACACTGGCGTCTGGTACACTGGCGTCTGATACACTGGAGTCTGATACACTGGAGTCTGGTACACTGGAGTCTGGTACACTGGCGTCTGATACACTGGAGTCTGGCACACTGGCGTCTGGTACACTGGCGTCTGATACACTGGAGTCTGATACACTGGAGTCTGGTACACTGGAGTCTGATACACTGGAGTCTGATACACTGGAGTCTGGTACACTGGCGTCTGATACACTGGAGTCTGATACACTGGAGTCTGGTACACTGGAGTCTGGTACACTGGAGTCTGGTACACTGGAGTCTGGTACACTGGCGTCTGATACACTGGAGTCTGATACACTGGAGTCTGATACACTGGAGTCTGGTACACTGGAGTCTGGTACACTGGCGTCTGATACACTGGAGTCTGATACACTGGCGTCTGATACACTGGAGTCTGATACACTGGAGTCTGGTACACTGGAGTCTGGTACACTGGCGTCTGATACACTGGAGTCTGGTACACTGGAGTCTGATACACTGGAGTCTGGTACACTGGAGTCTGGTACACTGGAGTCTGATACACTGGAGTCTGATACACTGGCGTCTGATACACTGGAGTCTGATACACTGGAGTCTGGTACACTGGAGTCTGGTACACTGGCGTCTGATACACTGGAGTCTGGTACACTGGCGTCTGATACACTGGCGGCTGGTACACTTTCCGGCAGGGTAATTTAGTGTCCCTGGACAGCTCTATTACCTAGTATGACTACAAGGCAACGAGATGCCTCTATTTATATAAGATAATAGGTGGGGGGAGGCCAACGGATTCTACGCTAAACTCTGCCTATTTCCCCACACTGGCATGGCACCGTGTTTTCACCTCTCTTACCATGTTAATGCCTTACTACAGTGACCTCATACCTTTTGTGTGTGATTCGAGGCTTTATCTAACACTCAGTCAGCCTGTAACACGGGGAGGGTTTCTCGTATGATCTATCCTACCTTTTCCCCCTCTACCCGTATTCTTACTTTCTATTCTCTACAAGGGACTCCAAAACTTTTACTAAAGCCGACTCCACGCCACGTGGTCCTAAGACGATTGACCGACTTAGGATTCTACAACCCGTATGACGTGACCTAGGCTTTGAGCAAAACCCTAGAGTCGCCTCCGCCGCCACCACCAGACCAGAAACACTGAGCAATGATCGAGGTCTAGATCGATCATGCTAATTAATCATCCTTGGGGCTTGATCCCCCTATAACCAGTACCCTTTAAGATCTTAAGTGTGGAAGTAATTACATGGGAATGATGAATTCCGATTCGATGTTAGAATCGGCGCCCAATTCAACTCTGCCTCTTAGGGACCACGTGACCAGGACAAATTCATATACATATAACAAACACATGGAAATAATGAAACTGCAATTTACTAGCTAATTAATTTATTAAAAGAAAAACTAAAACAAAATCTAAATGATTATCACTCCCTACTGGAACACTCCCTAATTGACCAGATCGGCAATGAATTGACTATCCCTATAAATAACAATAGCAACTATACCTCTATGTTGACCAGCTCAGATGTTGGGGCTGGTCTTGGGGGAGAGGTAAGATGGTTGACCTCTCCCAGTTGGTCTCGAGTCCACACTAATCTGTCCTCTCTCTGGTCTTCCCCAGACTAGAGCATTGTATTGTTCCGCATCGCTTACCAAGTTACTTAGCAAGGTTTAAATTATAACAATTAACCTCTGTTGTACATAATTGATCCAGACTGGTTGAATTATTTTACTGAAGTTAAATTACACAAGCATCTAACGGCAGAGCTGTTCCCGATCACCAAATGGCTATTTGACCTTTGAGAAATAGTGGACATGTCAACTCTGATGACCTATGACCGCCGGTCACTCCGCCTTACAACTTAGATCTGGTTCGTGACGTCACTGATGGTGACTTAACTCAAGTCTCCTAATAATTAGAATACTCTTGGTACTATAACCAGGAATATTATCCAATACCATTTTAATACAAAATTAATAAAGGCTAATTTCTCTAAATAAGTGAATACTATAGAATGGTTCATTATACAAAACTATGAACAAGGCGTCAATTATTTTCACCGCGAATTCCCTGGGGTCAGGTCCCGGGTCACCACGCGGGTCCAGCTTCCCATTCTCCCTTGTAGATAAACCATTCTGGATAATTCTTACAACCAGCCTAGTTTGTTACAAGCCACTTTACTGTAAACTTTGTTCTCCTCGCTTCGGTAAACTCCAGTCTTCCTTATACTTAGCTTGAATATGTTTTCAATGCTTCTATGGCGTTACGATGAATAGTGTCTTAGTTTCAACTTGTTGATGATTGGATCATCTCTCTTCACGTAAATATTGTCATCAACAAAGGCTGACTGGTTTTGGTTGACCCAGGTGTATCCTGCCGTTGTCATGAAGTGTTGGAAGGTGAGGTCAGGGGTGTCAGCTGTCAGCTCAACCACTATGACCCTGACGGAGAGGTCAGGATGGGAGGGAAGGAACGCCCTCAACACATCCTTCTCGACGCCTTGCATGTCCAGCACCAGCAGGTCCACCGTGGACATGTTTAGTGCCCTGAGGTAGGACACCAGAGGGAAGCACTGCACGGTGTGGTAGGTCTCTTCGGACAAGCTCAGGAACATTTTGCTCAGAGTAGAATTGAGTTGGACTCCTATAGTGTGAGAGGAACCTCGATAGTTCCACCTGTTGCCCACATGCGAAGGCCCTAGCCGCAGTCCCACATGGATAGTCTCCTGCGGATGGGTAGTCCTGGAGAGGCAGGTGTTGGTAGTCCAAGCTTTACGGTGCTTGAATGTCATCTGTCGGAAACTATCTGGGTCGGGCTCCACCAGTAGCCCCGTCCATCCCAGCTCCTGTTCCAGCCACAAGGTGTTAGACAGGTACTCCCCGTCTAGTGCCCCGGACTCAATGAAGACTCCGCTGTGGTGGCCCTCAAACATGGTCCTCATATATGCATAAATCGAACCCCAAGAGCCTTGTTTTGCAGCAACCTTGTATATGGGGTTGGTGGAGAGGTTGTAAGGGAGGTTGGAGGGTTGTTGGAGGTAGTTCTCCCTCACCAGCGCCACCACCCGGGGGTCAGCTCCATCAATGGGTCCTCGGGAGCGGTGCTCCACCCCTGACACACACACCCTCGAGTCCTCCTGTAAAGAGCAACATCTGTTAACACATTGATGCATTTCAACTGCATGTAGTACTCTCTCATCTATTATCTCAACTTTAAATTTTAGTCATCCCTATATGGTTTTAAATTTTTATACTATTACCAAACGTTTCATAAAAAACAAATAAGACTGAAGCCTGACTGTTCGGTTGACAGTGATGCTTTATGGAGACATTAATGCCGAGGCCAAATTGACCTCTGGACTCTATACTAATAGAGATGATCTCTGTAAAGACCAGCTAGTTGTTACCATTAGGTGGTCGTTGTCGTTACATACAACTCGTCAAGAAACATGACAAGAACATGATCAGAAGATGACGTTCAGAGCGTAATAGGCCTAGAGGCTATCTGGAGCAACATAAGCGACAAATAAAAGCTTGGAGATAGAACTGTTTTTTTGGTGACAAATAACAAGGAGAACAACTGGATAACAAGATAATCTTCGTGGAGAAGACACATGGAGCACAAAACTGTTGGATGCTGCAGACAGTAATTTTCTAGTGTACAGGAATCATATGAAGCCATATAAATCTACGGGAACTTTATCCTGAGGTTTGCTCGGAAGGTTCTGTTGAGCAGGGGTGACGTTGTCACCTTGCCCAGTGTGGTGTACTGTCATGGCCGTACACTCAAGAAGGCAGATAAAACTGGCCTCTAGTGTGACGAGTGACGTGAAGCAACCGGTTAGGCTCCACTTACATCTTGGCCTGACTAGGTTGACTCAGCCTTGGTGAACGGTACACTGCTTGTCCACCGTCTTTACTCTTCCCAAATTCTCCAATAATTTCATTTTTCAGTTCTTTAATATACTGCCACTCGTCCTAAGCCAACATCCTTCAGGTAATTCCCTGTCTCAGAAGATCGTAACCTCTCGCCTATTTGCATTTTTCAATGCTGAGCTTATCATGAACTCTAGAATTAAAGTCAGTCTAAATAGTGGGAACAATTTCTACAAATTAATGAAACTAAAACATTCAAAATATTACCAAGTCCTGTACAGCGCTTCAACTTGTTAATGATGGAATCATCTCTCTTGACGTAGATGTTGTCGCTAAACATTTTCACCGTGTTTTGGTTGACCCAGGTGTATCCTGCCGTTGTCATGAAGTGTTGGAAGGTGAGGTCAGGAGTGTCATCGGTCACCTCGACCACTATGACCCTGACGGAGAGGTCAGGAGGGGAGGGAAGGAACGCCCTCAACACATCCTTCTCGACACCTTGCATGTCCAGCACCAGCAGGTCCACCGTGGACATGTTTAGTGCCCTGAGGTAGGACACCAGAGGGAAGCACTGCACGGTGTGGTAGGTCTCTTCGGAAGCACTCAGAAACTTATCATATATGGCCGACCCGAGTTGGACTCCTATAGTGTGAGAGGAACCCCGATAGTTCCACCTGTTGCCCACATACCCAGGCCCTAGCCGCAGTCCCACATGGATAGTCTCCTGCGGATAGGTAGTCCTGGAGAGGCAGGTGTTGGTAGTCCAAGCTTTACGGTGCTTGAATGTCATCTGTCGGAAACTATCCGGGTCGGGCTCCACCAGTAGCCCCGTCCATCCCAGCTCCTGTTCCAGCCACAAGGTGTTAGACAGGTACTCCCCGTCCAGTGCCCCGGACTCTATGAAGACTCCGCTGTGGTGGCCCTCAAACATGGCCTTGACATAACTGGAAATTTGAATCCACGGTTCTGTCTTCCTGTAAGCCTTGTATCTGGGGTTGGTGGAGAGGTTGTAGGGGAGGCTGGAGGGTTGTTGGAGGTAGTTCTCCCTCACCAGCGCCACCACCCGGGGGTCAGCTCCATCAATGGGTCCTTGGGAGCGGTGCTCCTCCTCTGACACACACGCCCTCAAGTCCTCCTGCAAATGTCTGCGATTATTTTCAGACACCGAACCGTCTCATTAACTCTACAGTAAAATGATAATCTGTGTGTGGCTAACTTCTGTTAACTCAACCTAAATGTCCAGTGTCTTATAGACACTTGTAGCCGTGCACTCAAGAAGTGGGATTAAACGTTTGGTTGTAATGTGGGGTGTAATATAGAGCAGCTGTAGTAATATAGTGTAATATAGAGTATGTCCATTAGTAATACTAGTGGACATGGAGGAATATGTCTGGACATGGAGAGAGTTATGACCAAGTGTGTACCAGATGTTGCTATATACACTGTGACATAACTTTGTTGATAAATTGTACAAATAATGCCATTTCTATATGTATATTGTTAAGTAACCATATACATTGGTATACACTCGTAATATATAATGTTATATAATACGTAATATATATGTGTGTGTGGATATATTACGAGTCTGTATGCACAAGGGACCATTTAATGCTTCAAGGTGTTGTTTTAGGTGTGAGGTAACTGCTTGTTGAGTGACGTGGGTGTGTGAAACAGAGTAATGCTCGCGGGCAGCCAACCCAGGCGGGGGTGTACTGCAAGTGTTTAATGAATTATTATTATAGTTTATTATTATTATATGTAACGAACATGTTGTATGTTCCAGTACGGTGAGTACTACACTCAGGGATATTGAAGGTGTTCTTAAGAGTACCCCGAGAGGGTAGAACTGACTGTTGGTAATGCCATAGTTCACCTCTGGAGCACACAAGGTGGACGCCGCATTGAGAATCTGTCAATGCCGCAACCGCTGGTCTGGGATTGAGACTCGTATACCATTTTATATTTCCCTGTAGGCTAAGGTAAGATAGTGATTTATTATAGATCTGTGTTATTAATATATCTGAATGTATTCCTTGGATTGACTTGTAACATTTCTTGGTTTTAAAGAGATGTTACATATGTTTCCACGTGGGGAACTTTGTCGTTTCTTCAAGCTTGGGACTCTAACTTTTGGAAGGGAAGGGAACTGTCAGGAGAAACTGCCAAGTCATTACGACTATATAGCACCTGGAAGGGGTCAGGATAAGGATTTGTGATGGGACGGAGAGGGGGGGGGGGGGTGGAAAGGAATGGTGCCAAACTACTTGGACGGTCTGGGATTGAACGCCGACCTGAAACAAGCGAGACCGTCGCTCTGCCGTCCAGCCCAAGTGGTTGGACGGGAGTGAGTGGTGACTGAGGCAGTCCCAAGAGACTTAGTTTTTTGATGGCGTCTGAGAGACTTGAAGTTGCCCCACACTGGATAATTTAATGTTGTCGAGTCTATAGAGACTTTGATTTTGATAGTCCATAGAGACTTTAAAGTTGGATGACGTCACATTTAGTACAACTTTGCCACAACTTAGATGCACTTCAACTACCGTTTAGTGTACCAATGTTTCTAAGTTTTATGAAAAGTAAGCTAGTGACTAGTGTTAACTACACAGCAGCCATCTTGAGGTTATCCATGTGGGATAACTGGGTGCTAACTTTACTGCTGGGTGATGATTTCGGGGCTAAGCGTCCCCGCGGCCCGGTCCCCGACCAGGCCTCCTTTTTGTTACACACCCCTATGAAGCAGCCCGGAGCAGCTGTCTAACTACCAGGTACCTATTTACTGCTGGGTGATCAGGTGCATCAGGGTGAAAGAAACTCTGGTCATTTGTTTCCGCCTGCACCAGGGATCAAACCTGGAACGTCAGGACTACGAATCCCGAACGCTGTCCACTCAGCCGTCAGGCCCCAGGTCAGGCATCTAGTAAATCTAGTGCACCAATGTTGTTAAAGTTGGTGTATATTAACTCTGACGTGTTTAAGTAGCGTCTAACTTAGTGACAAGTGCCAGGGTGATTAACTTTGATGAGTTGTAAATAGCTGTTGTGTGTGATAGTTGACGCCAGTAAACTAGTAGAGGTTCTAAGGCCAAAAATAATCATACTAGAAAATGACAGCGGCTGGCGAAAGTGACGTACTGTCCCGTCTTCTGTTTTGGGTCCTCTGGCAGGTTAGGATAAGGGAGCTTTAGTACGACAGTTTCTTGACGTTGGGGGAACCTTTGGGGAGAAGCACGCACTGGACAGTTCCAAGGGACAGTATTTGGAAGAGGTTGTGTACTGGTCCAGTAATCTGGGTGACCGTCTTGTGGGGTGTCCCGCAGTTGGACTGACTTGTCATTTATCCAGTTGTGGCCATTTGGTTCATGAGTATTTGTGTGGCGTTGATAGGCCCTCAATAACCCTCCAGAGGTTGATAGGCCTCAATAACCCTCCAGAGGTTGATAGGCCTCAATAACCCTCCAGAGGTTGATAGGCCTCAATAACCCTCCAGAGGTTGATAGGCCTCAATAACCCTCCAGAGGTTGATAGGCCTCAATAACCCTCCAGAGGTTGATAGGCCTCAATAACCCTCCAGAGGTTGATAGGCCTCAATAACCCTCCAGAGGTTGATAGGCCTCAATAACCCTCCAGAGGTTGATAGGCCTTAATAACCCTCCAGAGGTTGATAGACCTTAATAACCCTCCAGAGGTTGATAGGCTTCAATAACCCTCCAGAGGTTGATAGGCCCTCAATAACCCTCCAGAGGTTGATAGGCCTCAATAACCCTCCAGAGGTTGATAGGCCTCAATAACCCTCCAGAGGTTGATAGGCCTTAATAACCCTCCAGAGGTTGATAGACCTTAATAACCCTCCAGAGGTTGATAGGCCTCAATAACCCTCCAGAGGTTGATAGGCCTCAATAACCCTCCAGAGGTTGATAGGCCTCAATAACCCTCCAGAGGTTGATAGGCCTCAATAACCCTCCAGAGGTTGATAGGCCTCAGTAACCCTCCAGAGGTTGATAGGCCTCAGTAACCCTCCAGAGGTTGATAGGCCTCAATAACCCTCCAGAGGTTGATAGGCCTCAATAACCCTCCAGAGGTTGACACAACATAAACTCACCTGTTTAGTGAAGTAAACTCCAATATTAATGGTCGTCATACTAATTATAATCAAAATTATAATTTTCCATGTCTTCAAAGTCTTCCACATTGTACACACCTGGCCCGCACACATATCTGGCCCGTGTACACGTGTGGAATGTGTGTACTCACCGGGAGACAGAGATAGACCTGTCAGACTTTCCGCCACGTGGACGGGTCAGCAGGGAAACTAGTTCTTAGAGGAAAAGTCGTCAGTATTGATGAGTCGTTAACGTCTTGTCAAACGTTAACGACTCAAGCCTCGTCGCGTTGTCAGTCCTCGTCAGGGTTACGACGAGGCTTGAAAAAAACCTTTGAAGGTGTGGGAAGGTTGTGTGGTTAGTGGGAGTACGGCCAAATTATGAATAGCGGGAATTGTAGTATATATGTTGTGCCTAATAACCCAAGTTACCTAACAAGCGGAGTTGCCCTGAAATTGTATATTTTTCTAAAAATAAATTCTTATAGAATAATAAAGCTTACCATGATATCATGTGGATTTTTTCCTAATCCAAAATTTGATAAAAACTAGCCTAACATATCCTACCCTGTAACCTACCCTACCCTAACCTACCCTCTAACCTACCCTACCCTAACCTACCCTCTAACCTACCCTACCTAGCCCACCCTCTAACCTACCCTACCTAACCCACCCTCTATCCTACCCTACCTAACCTACCCTACCTAGCCCACCCTCTAACCTACCCTACCTAACCTACCCTACCCTAACCTACCCTACCTAACCTAAGTCTGTAATTCATATTCTTAAATATAATATAATAATATTAATTCATATCAACCAACTTGAAAGTAAATATTTGCAAATAAGGAAAATGACTCTGCCTGTTAGGCAAACTTGTGGTTGCCTAATAGGCCTCAACCAGTACCACAAAGCCACTCACCTGTGTGTTGTGGTAGAGGCCAATATTGTTGTGGTAGAGGCCAATATTGACGGTCAACACAATAATCAATACACACAGCAGGCCTTTCATCCTCGCCAGAGACGTCCACCGTGTGTACACACCTGTCATGTGTACACCTCTCACCTGTGTACACACCTGGCTCCTGTACACCTTTCTCCACGCCATCGTATCAGTTTACCTTCAAGTTAATAACACAATATATATTATAGAACAAACTTTTCGTGCTTTGAAACTATAGCTGATCCAGATTGAGCCTGTATATAGAGCTTCGAGAATGAGCTGCCGGACAGAGCTGCGAGGCTCCTGGTCACCCACAAGAGGAAGAACTCTATAGTTAAGGTGTACAAGGAAAACCTGATGAAAACTGACGTGTCGTTTAAGGAGCATCACAGACGTCAACTATGTGTCTGTCTGTTAATACAACAGGCATAATACTGTTGTTGCTGTGTGCTCTATATCCAAACATCGCCGCTTGATGTATTATACATCCGGGTGTTGTATTATTTAGTAATGTATTAGTTTAGGTCAATAATGGCGACTCTGGCAACCTCTGCTCCCGTCTGGTGGCGGTGTTCACTTTATATATATATATATATACACATGACCATGACCCCTCCCCGACATAGTGTATATACACCATGTGTGTACACCCCCCCCCCAAGGGCTGCCAACCATCCATATGCCATATACAGAGATGCCCCATACCCATCTTGTGCTGGTGGAGGGTTACAGAGATACCCCATACCCATCTTGTGTTGGTGGAGGGCTACAGAGCTACTATATACCCCTCACGTTTTTGTGTTTGCGGGGGTTAAGCTTCGGCTCTTTGGTCCCGCCTCTCAACCGTCAATCAACTGGTGTACAGGTTCCTGAGCCTACTGAGCTCTATCATATCTACACTTGAAACTGTGTATGGCGTCAGCCTCCACTACATCACTGCCTAATGCCCATTTTACTGTTGGGTGAACAGAGGCTATAGTTAGGGATTGGTGCCCAGTCAACCCTCCCCAGCCAGGATACGAACCCAGGTCAAAGCGCTCGCGAAACGCCGGGCGAGTGTCTTACCACTGTGCCACGGGGACTGTTAAATCATAACCAACCTTCAGAGGTTGATGAGCCTTAATCACTGTAGAGGTTGATGAGCCTTAATCACTGTAGAGGTTGATGAGCCTTAATCACTGTAGAGGTTGATGAGCCTTAATCACTGTAGAGGTTGATGAGCCTTAATCACTGTAGAGGTTGATGAGCCTTAATCACTGTACAGGTTGATGAGCCTTAATCACTGTAGAGGTTGATGAGCCTTAATCACTGTAGAGGTTGATGAGCCTTAATCACTGTAGAGGTTGATGAGCCTTAATCACTGTAGAGGTTGATGAGCCTTAATCACTGTACAGGTTGATGAGCCTTAATCACTGTAGAGGTTGATGAGCCTTAATCACTGTAGAGGTTGATGAGCCTTAATCACTGTAGAGGTTGATGAGCCTTAATCACTGTAGAGGTTGATAGGTATTAATCCCATCAGATGAACTATGTAAATTTGCTCTCTCTGCCTTTAATTTGACTAGGTTAGTTTAGGTTAGGTAAGGATAAGTTAGGCTAGGGTAGCCTCAAGGTAAGGTTGTTCACATCCTACACATCCGGCTCTGGCCGCCAGGTCTCACCGTAGCCACACACCACCTACGAAACCTCTACATCTCTCCACAACCCTGGTGACTGTGTCTACATACCCAACACTTCAAGAGCTCCCTGGCGCTGCAGGTTGTTAGTAACAGCAATAACACTCGACTGGTGACAGTTACACGCCCGTAAAATGTTATTATATGTAAACACTGCGGCCATGACTGAGGGAAGATGCAGAGGTTTCGTCAGTGTTCGTGTAAATGAATCCTGGCTCCAATATTATTTGGTCTTAATATCCGAGATATATTATAGCCGGTCCTAGCTAGCAGCCAACCAGCCCTAGCTAGCAGCCAGCCGCCCCTAGCTAGCAGCCAGCCGCCCCTAGCTAGCAGCCAGCCGGCTCTAGCTAGCAGCCACCCGGCCCTAGCTAGCAGCCAGCCGCCCCTAGCTAGCAGCCACCCGGCCCTAGCTAGCAGCCAGCCGGCTCTAGCTAGCAGCCAGCCGCCCCTAGCTAGCAGCCAACCGCCCCTAGCTAGCAGCCAGCCGCCCCTAGCTAGCAGCCACCCGGCCCTAGCTAGCAGCCAGCCGCCCCTAGCTAGCAGCCAGCCGCCCCTAGCTAGCAGCCAGCCGCCCCTAGCTAGCAGCCAGCCGCCCCTAGCTAGCAGCCACCCGGCCCTAGCTAGCAGCCAGCCGCCCCTAGCTAGCAGCCACCCGGCCCTAGCTAGCAGCCAGCCGGCCCTAGCTAGCAGCCAGCCGCCCCTAGCTAGCAGCCACCCGGCCCTAGCTAGCAGCCAGCCGCCCCTAGCTAGCAGCCACCCGGCCCTAGCTAGCAGCCAGCCGCCCCTAGCTAGCAGCCAGCCGGCTCTAGCTAGCAGCCACCCGGCCCTAGCTAGCAGCCAGCCGCCCCTAGCTAGCAGCCACCCGGCCCTAGCTAGCAGCCAGCCGGCCCTAGCTAGCAGCCAGCCGCCCCTAGCTAGCAGCCAGCCGCCCCTAGCTAGCAGCCACCCGGCCCTAGCTAGCAGCCAGCCGCCCCTAGCTAGCAGCCAGCCGGCCCTAGCCATCATAGCAGTCGGCCCTAGCTAGCAGGGCTGAAGACGTCTCTTGCGGGACATTAAAGAAGCAGTAACATGAGGACGCTGCAATTATTGTTTTTGTCTGTCTTTTAGGAGCCAAACCTTGATGCCCCGGCCTTGTGCCCCGTGTTGGGGGGGGGGGGGAGGGGGAGAGAGAGGAGGGGCAGGGAGGGGGTGAGAGAGAAGGGGCAGGGAGGGGGTGAGAGAGAAGGGGCAGGGAGGGGGGAGAGAGAGGAGGGGTAGGGAGGGGGGTGAGAGAGGAGGGGCAGGGAGGGGGTGAGAGAGAAGGGGAGGAGGGAGAGGGAGACGGAGAAAGAAAATTAGGAAAGCACATATTGACACAGTTTATTTAACAAAGGAGTACAGAGAGACACAGACAGACACAGAGACACATAAAGGAAGATATACACATAATGGCTGGCACCCCCCCCCCTCCATCTGTCACGGCGTGACTGTCACAGCTGTGAGGCGTATACCCCCTGTCACGCTGTCACGCGCTGTCATGACTGAGTGTCATACAGTGAATCACGGTATGATGATCTAATATAGTGATGCATGGTGACACAACCCTGCAGGGTACAGTAATACAGTGATGCATGGTGACACAACCCTACAGGGTACAGTAATACAGTGATGCATGGTGACACAACCCTACAGGGTACAGTAATACAGTGATGCATGGTGACACAACCCTACAGGGTACAGTAATACAGTGATGTATGGTGACACAACCCTGCAGGGTACAGTAATACAGTGATGCATGGTGACACAACCCTGCAGGGTACAGTAATACAGTGATGTATGGTGACACAACCCTGCAGGGTACAGTAATACAGTGATGTATGGTGACACAACCCTGCAGGGTACAGTAATACAGTGATGCATGGTGACACAACCCTGCAGGGTACAGTAATACAGTGATGCATGGTGACACAACCCTGCAGGGTACAGTAATACAGTGATGCATGGTGACACAACCCTGCAGGGTACAGTAATACAGTGATGCATGGTGACACAACCCTACAGGGTACAGTAATACAGTGATGCATGGTGACACAACCCTGCAGGGTACAGTAATACAGTGATGCATGGTGACACAACCCTGCAGGGTACAGTAATACAGTGATGCATGGTGACACAACCCTACAGGGTACAGTAATACAGTGATGCATGGTGACACAACCCTGCAGGGTACAGTAATACAGTGATGCATGGTGACACAACCCTACAGGGTACAGTAATACAGTGATGCATGGTGACACAACCCTGCAGGGTACAGTAATACAGTGATGCATGGTGACACAACCCTGCAGGGTACAGTAATACAGTGATGCATGGTGACACAACCCTGCAGGGTACAGTAATACAGTGATGCATGGTGACACAACCCTACAGGGTACAGTAATACAGTGATGCATGGTGACACAACCCTGCAGGGTACAGTAATACAGTGATGCATGGTGACACAACCCTGCAGGGTACAGTAATACAGTGATGCATGGTGACACAACCCTACAGGGTACAGTAATACAGTGATGCATGGTGACACAACCCTGCAGGGTACAGTAATACAGTGATGCATGGTGACACAACCCTGCAGGGTACAGTAATACAGTGATGCATGGTGACACAACCCTGCAGGGTACAGTAATACAGTGATGCATGGTGACACAACCCTACAGGGTACAGTAATACAGTGATGTATGGTGACACAACCCTGCAGGGTACAGTAATACAGTGATGCATGGTGACAACCCTGCAGGGTACAGTAATACAGTGATGCATGGTGACACAACCCTGCAGGGTACAGTAATACAGTGATGCATGGTGACACAACCCTGCAGGGTAATACAGTGATGCATGGTGACACAACCCTACAGGGTACAGTAATACAGTGATGCATGGTGACACAACCCTACAGGGTACAGTAATACAGTCAGTGATGTACGATAATGTAACATCTGGAGACAGCAGCGTCATAAGGTTGTCATTAAGTAAGAGAAGTGAAGAACTTTCAGCGATAATGACCCGTAATCAGATAAGACACCGTCACGCCAATTTACCGAGTAAGTGGCAACTCGCTCTTCAGCTTCAGCCAATCAGCGAACTCGCCGCCATTTCACAGAAAACGGGAAGTGATTGTGCAACAGAAAATGTTGAGTTTGAATGTAATTTTGTCTAATTATGCATTTGTTGCACAGATTGATAACTTTACTTATATAATAATAATAATAATAATAATAATAATAATGCAATACAATGTTTGTTCAATATAAGGCGCCTATGACTATGACGGTGTCTGAAGAACACATTAGTTTAGGCCTACAATAGGAAGATGAGGGTCGCGACCCACACACGGGGAGCAGCAGCAGGCGAGGCGGGACCCGGGAGCTGGCGCTCAGCCCCATCTAGGTTAAAACATCAGAACAAACAGACAATAAACACAAACATATAAAAACACGACGAAAAAGCAAGACATGTAAGAGGCGAAGGTTGATGTTGGAGACCCCCCCCCTGGGGCGCCCCAGGGGGGGGGTCTCCCCTACCCCCGGGGACGGAAGGGGGTGCCTGGGGAGGGGGGGGGAGGCATCCTGGGTGAGGAGTGAGGTAACTCCTCCTCCTGGACTCTAACTTTCTCTCACTCTGTTATTTTTCCTGTTTATACCTCAAACTTTTTTTGGGGTACTCTTCAGGGTCTCGGTAGGAGAGTAGGCTTCGTTCCTAACTCAAACTTGGGAATCCCGGCCTGGACAGAAATGCTTGGGTAACATTTCCTATCACCTCATGCACCTATTCCCCTAGCAGTGAGTACGTACCCAGGAGTTAGTCAGCTTGTTATAGGGGGGTTGCTTCTGGGGGGGGGACCTCGGTATAAGCATAACATGACACTGGCTACCTGTCCCTGGACAAAATGAATTAATTAGGGTTATTGACAGAGTGGACATAGACAAAATGCAACCCGTTCTCGCACTTTCTTTAAGTCAATATTGACTTATTAAATAAGTGCATATGTGACATATTAATTTATTGTGAATATTTTAGTTTACCTTGAAAAGCTTTATAGAAAACACCGACCTCACCTAACCTTCTTAGTATGTTAAGATAAGCATCTTATTGCTTCGTAATTACAATTATTACTTAACCAGTTATTGGTACAGGTTAAGTAATAATTGTAATTACGAACCAATAAGATGCTTAGCTTAACATATTAAGAAGGTTAGGTAAGGTCGGTGTTTTCTATGAACCTTTTCAAGGTAAACTAAAATATTCACAATAAATTAGTATGTCACATATGCACTTATTTAATAAGTCAATATTGACTATAAGAAAGTGCGAGAACGGGTTGACAAAATGTTCACACGGAATAGTAACAGAACGAGGGGACATGGGTGGGAGCTGGTAACTCAGATGAGTCACAGAGATGTTACGAAGTTTTCTTTTAGCGTGAGAGTAGTGGGAAATGGAATGCACTTAAGGAACAGGTTGTGGAAGCAAACTCTATTACTAATTTTAAAATTAGATATGACGGGGAAATAGGACCAGAGTCATTGCTGTAAACAACCGATGGCTAGAAAGGCAGGATCCAAGAGTCAATGCTCGATCCTGCAGACACAAATTGGTGAGTACAAATAGATGAATACACACACACACACAGCGTGATTGAAACAGAGGATGATAGTAGGAGGCTACAAGATGACCTAGATAGACTGAGTGAATGGTCCAACAAATGGCTGTTGAAGTTCAACCCGAGTAAATGCAAAGTAATGAAACTAGGCAGTGGAAACAGGAGGCCAGGCACAGGATACAGAATAGGAGATGAAGTACTTAATGAAACAGACAGAGAGAAAGATCTAGGAGTTGATATCACACCAAACCTGTCTCCTGAAGCCCACATAAAGAGAATAACGTCTGCGGCATATGCGAGGCTGGCTAACATCAGAACGGCGTTCAGGAACCTGTGTAAGGAATCATTCAGAATCTTGTACACCACATATGTAAGACCAATCCTGGAGTATGCGGCCCCAGCATGGAGCCCGTACCTTGTCAAGCACAAGACGAAGCTGGAAAAAGTCCAAAGGTATGCTACTAGACTAGTCCCAGAAGTAAGAGGCATGAGTTATGAGGAAAGGCTGCGGGAAATGCACCTTACGACACTGGAAGACAGAAGAGTAAGGGGGGACATGATCACAACCTACAAAATCCTCAGGGGAATCGACCGGGTAAACAAGGATGAACTATTCAACACTGGTGGGACGCGAACAAGGGGACACAGGTGGAAGCTGAGTACCCAAATGAGCCACAGAGACGTTAGAAAGAACTTTTTCAGTGTCAGAGTAGTTAGTAAATGGAATGCATTAGGAAGTGATGTGGTGGAGGCTGACTCCATACACAGTTTCAAATGTAGATATGATAGAGCCCAATAGGCTCAGGAATCTGTACACCAGTTGATTGACGGTTGAGAGGCGGGACCAAAGAGCCAGAGCTCAACCCCCGCAAGCACAATTAGGTGAGTACAATTAGGTGAGTACACACAAGAGTAGATAGATTGTGAGATAAGAGACCCACATGGAGGCCCAGACACATGGAGAGCTAAGCTGCTGGACGTGGCAACAAGAAACTTTCTAAGTCAACACGTCAAGGGACCGACAAGAATGAGAGGAGGGGATGAACCAGCCTTGCTTGATCTGATATTTACCCTAAATGAGTCGGGTATAAGGGAAGTTAAGTTGGAAGCCCCTCTGGGAATGAGTGATCATAGTGTATTGAGCTTTCAGTACCTGGTTGATGTAACACCCATGATCTCCCCCCCCCCCCCCCCTTAGAGTTCACACCCAGGGAAGCCTTCTCCAAGAGGTCAGCCCAGATGACCTCCGGTTTATCTTGTATATTGATTAAAAATTCCTGGGTTAGTCTTAGTCAGCATAGTTTCAAGTATGTAATATTTCATGCAAGGAAATTAGACTCCAGATTCTTATGTGTAAACATCCCTGGATCTCCCCCTTTTGGCCAGGTCAGAGGTCAGTCACACACGTAATTAATAACTCCTCTCTTGAAGAGTGTATGGTGAATGTCAAACAAGCTTATTGAAATATTTCTTGAGTGTTTGTACACTTTTGGTGGGTAGCAACAGCAGATCTCCCCCTTCCCCCTGTGGGGGGTTGTATATAGAGGGCCTGTAGGAACATAGGAGAGGAAGAGGGCGGTACACCGGGATCGAGAGCGGGGCTGTGAAGAACATCTCAGCCAGGGAGAGACAGATAGCTTAAGGTAATGTGTGTGATCTCTGAGTTTTGTTCATGTCCAAATTTCTTAACCTTTTGCCAGTGTTAGAGTAGCATTTATAATTGGTGATTGACATAATTTTGGTCTCAATAAACTCGTTAAATTTCCCGTCTGTGTCAATTGTTGAATCCTCTTAGCCTTTTGGATATAGTGGCTGACAACCGTTTTACATAATTAATGACAGTCATAGAAAGTACTCTCCAAGTCAAGCAATGTTTCTTGCCTCGTTGCTTGATATAGTTTCAATGGTCAAAGGCAGATGGTGGCAGCGTATTTAATCCTTGTGTTAGCATTTCCTTATTGGCAGTGTACCTTTGGTTCCGGTGTAACCATCATATGTCAGCCCATAACAGTGTTACCAAGTGCAACCGATGAGGAAGTGTTACTCAGGATAGTTTAGTGTTCCATTATAGTGGTGTTCCATTATAGTGGTACATTTTAGGGTGGTGTTACAAGAGAGTGGTGTTACATTGAGCTAGGAGATTATCACCCCCCAAAAAAGGAACTGGGAAATAAAGGGCTGACGTACCGAAAGGGAAATTATGAGATGAGAAAATTCCTAGGAGATATACAATAGAACACTGAAGTCACAACTAAGTCCCTCATTCCCAGGCAGGGGAGTCCTGTAGCGAGTAAACCTTACACTCGCTCCATTATCTCATCATCATAATGGCATAACTAATTAGCACTAACTACACAAGCTATAATCCTATCCCTATTTACAGGTAACAGTTCTTCCATGCACCTCTCCTAGTGGAGGGAGCTGAGGTGTAGTCACTATATATAAGCCAGCGATATGAGAATAACTAACAGTACAATCTCCAGTCAAGAATGTAGCACTCGGTGTAGGCAGTTCTAATCGTCTCCAAGACGCTACAGCTTCGACCCAGAGCAGACAGCAGACTACTCATCCAGCTACAACACTCTCCCACATAGAGCTCCGCGACTCCGGCCACACTCAGCTCCAGGCTCCGTCTCAACGTCTAGGTTGTATCCAGGACTATTAAATAAATATGAAACTCACTAAACATTGTGTATCTAACCTACTCAACAATGTAACATAAACGTACGTTACATGTAACGTACCTTGGTGATGGGAGCCAAAGCCAACAACAGTTCACGTATGGCTGAGTCATACCTATGACACAGTACCTCATAAAAGGTTGATGCATAAGCTGGAGAAACAGGCAGGAGTAACTGGAAGGGCGCTCCAGTGGATAAGGGAGTACCTAAGCAATAGGAAGCAGAGAGTTACGGTGTGGGGTGAGACCTCAGATTGGCGGGAAGTCACCAGTGGAGTCCCACAGGGCTCTGTACTTGGACCTATCCTGTTTCTGATATACGTAAATGATCTCCCAGAGGGTATAGACTCATTCCTCTCAATGTTTGCTGACGACGCCAAAATTATGAGAAGGATTAAGACAGAGGAGGACAGCTTGAGGCTTCAAGAAGACCTGGACAAGCTGCAGGAATGGTCGAACAAATGGTTATTAGAGTTTAACCCAAGCAAATGTAATGTAATGAAGATAGGTGTAGGAAGCAGGAGACCAGATACAAGGTATTATCTGGGAGATGAAATACTTCAAGAGTCAGAGAGAAAGACCTGGGGGTTGATATCACGCTAGACCTGTCCCCTGAAGCTCATATCAAGAGGATAACATCAGCAGCATATGCCAGGTTGGCTAACATAAGAACGGCCTTTAGAAACTTGTGTAAGGAATCTTTCAGAACATTATATACCACATATGTCAGACCAATCCTGGAGTATGCGGCTCCAGCTTGGAGTCCATATCTAGTCAAGCATAAGACTAAACTGGAAAAGGTTCAAAGGTTTGCCACCAGACTAGTACCCGAGCTGAGGGGCAGTGATGTGGTGGAGGCTGACTCCATACACAGTTTCAAGTGTAGATATGATAGAACCCAATAGGCTCAGGAATCTGTACAACTGTTGATTGACAGTTAAGAGGCGAGGCCAAAGAGCCAGAGCTCAACCCCCGCAAGCACAACTAGGTGAGTACACACCCACACACCACAGTCAAGAGTGTTGACCAACTTTAGGCTTACCAATGGTTGCGTCTGGCTGGGCCATGAGCAACTTGGTGGACGTTAACGATCAGTTGTGGTGATTATGTAGTCATGGCTGTTAGTGTGTTGGTCAGGGTGATTGATGGTCTCAACGGCCCCACCTCCTCCCTCTCACCTCTCATACGTCAGTGGTCAACCCGCCACTCTCATGTGTCATCACCAGAGGACACACATGTGTCATGTGTACCCATGGACACAGGGCTCCCTGATGGTGTGTCATACAGGGGTAAACAGACACAATAGCGGGTGAAAGCCACCACCAACATGGAGATAATTATCAATATTTAAAAAGAAAGAAATCTTATACAATCTGTACGTGGGGCATGGTGTACGTGCATGGGTGTGTACGGGGGCATGCTGTACGTGCATAGGTGTGTACGGGGGCATGCTGTACGTGCATGGGTGTGTACGGGGGCATGGTGTACGTGTGGTGTGTACGGGGGCATGGGTATGTACGGGGGGATGCTGTACGTACATGGGTGTGTGTACGGGGGCATGGGTGTGTACGGGGGCATGCAGGGTAGTGGGTGGGCACGTACATGGGTATGTACAGGGGCATGCAGGGTAGTGGGTGGGCACGTACATGGGTATGTACAGGGGCATGCAGGGTAGTGGGTGGGCACGTACATGGGCACTGGAGAGAAAGGGAACTTAGAGTGAAGGCGAGAAAATGTTCCATTCATCTATACAACAGATGCATTCCTGCGGGTCACGGGTGTAAACAAACCACCAGCTGACTTTCCCGCCAAAACCTCTCCTCGTAAAATTGGCGCCAATATTCGTAAACAATCATCCGAGAATCTAACGTAAATCTTTATCATCCTGCTGTCATGATAATAGTTATATATAGTGTCCACATTCATTTATAAATGTATATACACCTTGCATTGTATATACACCTCTCAGAGTATATATTCCTCGATATTTTTACATCGATTTATTTATAAATCAGTTATAATTTTAAATAATTAAAATTATTTTCAATCTTATGTGAATTATTATTAAAGTTAAGTAAACCATAATAATGTTGTACAAGTGTGGCACTACCACACCTGTACAACATGGGGCTGCAGGTGTGGGACCACTACACCTGTGCCACAGTGGGGCCGCAGGTGTGGGACCACTACACCTGTGCCACAGTGGGGCCGCAGGTGTGGGACCACTACACCTGTGCCACAGTGGGGCCGCAGGTGTGGGACCACTACACCTGTACCACAGTGGGGCCGCAGGTGTGGGACCACTACACCTGTACCACAGTGGGGCTGCAGGTGTGGGACCACTACACCTGTACCACGGTGGGGCCGCAGGTGTGGGACCAGTACACCTGTACCATAGAAGGGCTGCAGGTGTGGGACCACTGACCACCACACAGGGGGGGGGGAGACACCCACCACAACACCCATATTTAAGTACAAGTGCACTTTAATATTGCAGCTCAACTTGCAAACTTACACTTTCCTAAAGTCTTTCACGAAGCTTTGAAGGTAAACTCATTACTTTATTATAGTTCACAACAAACCATATATATGGTAAACCAAAGTAGAGTAAATTGGTTACAAAGTTTACCATTTTGTAAGACAAACTTTCCAAAGATTGTTGTAGCTGGCGAAATGTATCCGGCCAAATACAGTAGATAGTGAAATACAACAGATGGTTCAGTAGAGTAGATGCTTAAATACAGCAGTTGATCAACAATAGTCTGGGTGAACAGCCTGACCCCAGGACACAGCCAACAGACCCCAGGATACAGCCAACAGACCCCGGGACACAGCCAACAGACCCCAGGACACAGCCAACAGACCCCGGGACACAGCCAACAGACCCCAGGACACAGCCAACAGACCCCAGGATACAGCCAACAGACCCCGGGACACAGCCAACAGACCCCAGGACACAGCCAACAGACCCCGGGACACAGCCAACAGACCCCAGGACACAGCCAACAGACCCCAGGACACAGCCAACAGACCCCGGGACACAGCCAACAGACCCCAGGACACAGCCAACAGACCCCAGGACACAGCCAACAGACCCCGGGACACAGCCAACAGACCCCAGGACACAGCCAACAGACCCCGGGACACAGCCAACAGACCCCAGGACACAGCCAACAGACCCCAGGACACAGCCAACAGACCCCGGGACACAGCCAACAGACCCCAGGACACAGCCAACAGACCCCAGGACACAGCCAACAGACCCCAGGACACAGCCAACAGACCCCAGGACACAGCCAACAGACCCCGGGACACAGCCAACAGACCCCAGGACACAGCCAACAGACCCCGGGACACAGCCAACAGACCCCGGGACACAGCCAACAGACCCCGGGACACAGCCAACAGACCCCGGGACACAGCCAACAGACCCCGGGACACAGCCAACAGACCCCAGGACACAGCCAACAGACCCCGGGACACAGCCAACAGACCCCGGGACACAGCCAACAGACCCCAGGACACAGCCAACAGACCCCAGGACACAGCCAACAGACCCCAGGACACAGCCAACAGACCCCAGGACACAGCCAACAGACCCCAGAACACAGCCAACAGACCCCAGGACACAGCCAACAGACCCCAGGACACAGCCAACAGACCCCAGGACACAGCCAACAGACCCCAGGACACAGCCAACAGACCCCAGGACACAGCCAACAGACCCCAGGACACAGCCAACAGACCCCAGGACACAGCCAACAGACCCCAGGACACAGCCAACAGACCCCAGGACACAGCCAACAGACCCCAGGACACAGCCAACAGACCCCAGGACACAGCCAACTGAGGCAAGACAAGGATAACATCAACAAGTGATATAGGGAAGATTTATCAGAAATAAATGTTCAAGTTGATTGGAAGAAAGTGTGTCTTGTTGTCTAAGTAGGAATGTTTCTCATCCCCCCCCCCCCGCACCCCCTTCCCGGGCTCTCTCCTTCCCGGGTCAGAGGTCAGTCCGCGTTGAACAGAGGCACAGATGTGAACATTCACCTGCTTTCTCTGTCTGTCTCTGTCTCTCTCTCTCTCTCTCTCTCTCTCTCTCTCTCTCTCTCTCTCTCTCTCTCTCTCTCTCTCTCTCTCTCTCTCTCTCTCTCTCTCTCTCTCTCTCTGTAACACAGCATCAACATGGATTCAGGGATGGCAGGTCCTTCCTCACAGGGTTACTTGAATTCTACGACCAGGCAACAAAAATAAGGCAAGAAAGAGAAGGGTGGGCAGACTGCATATTTTTGGATTGTCAGAAAGCCTTTGATACAGTACCATACAAGAGGCTAGTGAAAAAGCTGGAGATGCAGGCTGGAGTGAAAGGGAAGGTACTCCATTGGATAAAGGAGTATCTAAGCAACAGGAGACAACGAGTCAGTGTGAGGGGTGAGGTCTCACACTGGCGAGACGTTACGAGTGGAGTCCCGCAGGGGTCAGTCCTTGGACCTATACTGTTTCTGATATTTCTGTTTTTGAAATTACCTACTTAAAATTATCTGCTAGATTAAGGACCTGCCCGAAACGCTGCGCGTACTAGTGGCTTTACAAGAATGTAAATACTGTACTATCCAATGTATTCTCACAAACCCAATGTACCTTCTTGTATATATATAAATAAATAAATAAATAAATAAATACATGTAAATGATCTTCCAGAGGGTAAAGAATCGTTTCTCTCAATGTTTACCGACGATGCAAAAATTATGAGGAGGATTGAAACAGAGGATGATAGTAGGAGGCTACAAGATGACCTAGACAGACTGAGTAAATGGTTAAACAAATGGCTGCTAAAGTTCAACCCGAGTAAATGTAAGGTCATAAAACTAGGCAGTAGAAACAGGAGGCCAGACACAGGATACAGAATAGGAGATGAAGTACTTCATGAAACGGACAGAGAGAAAGATCTAGGAGTTGATATCACACCAAACCTGTCTCCTGAAGCCCACATAAAGAGAATAACGTCTGCGGCATATGCGAGGCTGGCTAACATCAGAACAGCGTTCAGGAACCTGTGTAAGGAATCATTCAGAATCTTGTACACCACATATGTAAGACCAATCCTGGAGTATGCGGCCCCAGCATGGAGCCCGTACCTTGTCAAGCACAAGACGAAGCTGGAAAAGTCCAAAGGTATGCTACTAGACTAGTCCCAGAACTAAGAGGCATGAGTTATGAGGAAATGCAGCTGACGATGCTTCACAAGTGAGGAGGGAACACGAGGTGATCACCAACCGCCTTCTACCAGCACACTATACACCGTCTAGCTACACCATCAGTCTACCAGCACACTATACACCGTCTAGCTACACCATCAGTCTATCTTCCAGTATTGCTGAGTGTCTGAAGTAATCATAAGCTCAGAGTACCTCACACTGTTAGGGCTAAAGTCCCTGATAACACGGGGACTACTGGGGGAAGGGGGGGACTACTGGGGGAAGGGGGGGACTACTGGGGGGGGGGGGAGGGGGAGAAAGTGTCAATAAGGCAGACGTAAAGGAAAGTAAAAAGAGGAAAGTTTTACCTTACTGGTCAAGACTCCCCTCCCCCCCCCATGACCATGCCCCCCCCCTTAACATGGGGTATATGCACCATGTGTGTACACCCCCCCCCCCCTCCAGGGCTGCCAACCATCACTTTTTTTGGGGGTGGGGGGGGGGGAGTAAAGAGGAAGGAGAGGCATAGGTGAAGGGAAGTATAGAAGTGGGAAATACAGTGAGAGGTATGAAAGCAGGCGGGCTGTCCGCCTTGCTGACACCATGTGTGGGTGTTGGCAGCTAAGCTAAGCTGGCTCCCTCTTGTCAGGGAGCTGTGAGTGTGTGAGAGGTTCTTCACATGTGTTTCACCATATATGGATGTCTATAGATGAATACTGTGTACCATTCATATACATACACTCCGATGCTTCCACACATGTTGTTCTGTTCAAGGCTCTTAATTTATTATTATTATTTATCGTGTTGTCATACATATTATTTATCGAGTTGTTCATATATATACATATATGAACTGTTCATATATACATATATATATATATCTCATCTGGGGATTATATACTGTGGGGCGGGGTTTTCGTCCAGAGAATCGAGGCTCTTGGGCCACCAGGTGTGGGAGCGGGGCGTCTCATCTTGGGCCACCAGGTGTGGGAGCGGGGCGTCTCATCTTGGGCCACCAGGTGTGGGAGCGGGGCGTCTCATCTTGGGCCACCAGGTGTGGGAGCGGGGCGTCTCATCTTGGGCCACCAGGTGTGGGAGCGGGGCGTCTCATCTTGGGCCACCAGGTGTGGGAGCGGGGCGTCTCATCTTGGGCCACCAGGTGTGGGAGCGGGGCGTCTCATCTTGGGCCACCAGGTGTGGGAGCGGGGCGTCTCATCTTGGGCCACCAGGTGTGGGAGCGGGGCGTCTCATCTTGGGCCACCAGGTGTGGGAGCGGGGCGTCTCATCTTGGGCCACCAGGTGTGGGAGCGGGGCGTCTCATCTTGGAGTAATCTTTCTAACATTGGGTCCTCTAACATTTCGATGGTGTTCCACACCCTGATGGCTTGGTGCTGCAGTTTGATGTTTAGTGGCTGTATGTTCAGGAGTTCGTGGAGCTCCTGGATTGTCTGATCATATGGTGGACGGTGTTTTGCTGCTCTCCTTAGCGCCTTATTTTGTACTGCTTGCAGTTTCTGCATGTTAGTTTTCTTTATGGTGTGTAGTGGTACTGGGGGATACTCTAGATGCGGCCGAACTAGAGCCTTATATAGGTGGATCTGAATGTTAGTACTGAGGCTTCGGAATCTTCTCAGTTTTCCTAATGCTGCTTTGGCTTTGTTTAGTCGGTCCCTTACATGAATTTGTATCCCTGTTCTATTTATCATAAGTCCCAGTATTCTGCCTACCTCCGCATATTGGATCGGATGGTTATCAAGGATGATGGGGTCCGGGTTTCTTTTCGCAATGTGTATTATCTGGAACTTTTGTTTGTTGGTGCTAATTTTCCATTACTTCTCAAAGTTGTTTATGAGTTCAATTGCCGCCTTGGTCTTGTCGGCTAGTAGCGGCTTTGATGGGTCCGGTTGGCATATTATTTGGGTGACATAATCAGCGTATGTGATGTATTCTCCATGTTGGGGTTGGGATAGGTCAGCTGTATATATGTTGAATAGAGTGGGGGAGAGGCAGCTTCCTTGTGGTACTCCACTTTTCAGTTCTATTACGTCACCCAAGTAGCTGCCGATATTAAGCCTAGCAGTTCTATTGTCTATAAAGCTGCAGAGAGTAGCAGTAAATCTCTCAGGAAGCCCTAGTTCAGATATCTTATATTTTAGGCCTGTGTGTCACACTTTGTCGAAGGCTTTCGAAACGTCTCTAAGCACTATATTTGTTACGGACCCGAGTCCAGAGTCGGAGCACGGAGCAGTGACGACAACGCCATCTGTGAGTCCGCTCCCGAAACCCACTCCAAATGGACGACGCCATCTAGTGGTGACAGGATAGGCCAGCAATAAGTGTTGGATTCCTGTCCTAGTCAGCTCGTGGCGTAGCCGCTGCTGACCTCTGGTGAGGTGGCGCTTGGACAGCAAAGACATCTATGGAGTGAAGAGGTGGACGTTTCTGTCTAAGCTTGTGAGTGAAGCGTCCCAGTATTAATGACGTGTCTGCTTGCAGAGTCGACCTGGGACTGCTGTGTTGGACGATGGATTAGTCTACCCAAGGCAGCCAAGGTCTCCTCACCAGTCTGCTTTGAAGAAGCTGTGAGCCATCCCTGGACGAACTCTGTTGAGAGTAATAGCCTGCCTGAGGAGTGGCAGTGTTGGGAATCGCCTTATCCGGGGTTGGCCGGTGGAAGAGACCACCCACTGGGGTGCTGTATGAGGAGAGTGACCAGCGAGTCACACGAGGCTCCTGGCTAGGGCACGTAACCCTAAGCATCGGTCGTGGAGTGGCCTACACAGCAGAGCTGATCAGTACCTGCCAGCTACAGGCTGGATTGTGGTTGAAGGCCTCCACGACGAAGCACCCAGTGGGACTCTGATTTGGCTGGCCTGTGACCAGGGTAGATTCGTCGTAGTTATCGTGGATGCATCGTGAACCACGGAAGCAGAGACCAAGGCTACCTAGAAGAAGCATCACAGTGTTGAGCGTCTTCAGAGAGGGAGACCTCATTGTACATTGTGTAGTTATAATTCCCTACTGCCATCGGAGAAGAACCCGGTTGCGTCCCAGTAGGGCCATAACAATATTACACTGATCTTTTTTCGACACTGCGTTGGCTATATGCTGGTAGATCAGGGCTATAGCTGTATGGGCCCCTCTGCTATATGCTGGTAGATCAGGGCTATAGCTGTATGGGCCCCTCTGCTATATGCTGGTAGATCAGGGCTATAGCTGTATGGGCCCCTCTGCTATATGCTGGTAGATCAGGGCTATAGCTGTATGGGCCCCTCTGCTATATGCTCGTAGATCAGGGCTATAGCTGTATGGGCCCCTCTGCTATATGCTCGTAGATCAGGGCTATAGCTGTATGGGCCCCTCTGCTATATGCTGGTAGATCAGGGCTATAGCTGTATGGGCCCCTCTGCTATATGCTTGTAGATCAGGGCTATAGCTGTATGGGCCCCTCTGCTATATGCTGGTAGATCAGGGCTATAGCTGTATGGGCCCCTCTGCTATATGCTGGTAGATCAGGGCTATAGCTGTATGGGCCCCTCTGCTATATGCTGGTAGATCAGGGCTATAGCTGTATGGGCCCCTCTGCTATATGCTGGTAGATCAGGGCTATAGCTGTATGGGCCCCTCTGCTATATGCTGGTAGATCAGGGCTATAGCTGTATGGGCCCCTCTGCTATATGCTGGTAGATCAGGGCTATAGCTGTATGGGCCCCTCTGCTATATGCTGGTAGATCAGGGCTATAGCTGTATGGGCCCCTCTGCTATATGCTGGTAGATCAGGGCTATAGCTGTATGGGCCCCTCTGCGGTGTCTAAACCCATGCTGCCTGGTGTTATACTTCCCTTCCTCTTCCATGTACTTCACAAGTCTCTAATTTTTTCAAATATTTTACCTGGTACTTCGAGGAGGGAAATTGGCCTGTAGTTTTCAGTTTGGGTTGGGGGTTTACCTGGCTTGGGGATTAATCATATTGTGGCATTCTTGAAGTATGTGGGGAATAGTCCAGATGCAAGAGCTGCATTTATTATACATGTGTATTGATGGAGTGCAATCACTGGTAGGTTGGATAATACCATCTTATTTATCTTGCTGTTGCCCGGCGCCTTGTTCTGGAAACCCATACTTGATTTACGGACCTCCGCAATGGTTGTGTGTTTCATAAGGTGGCAGTCATCGCGTATGTTGTTAAGGTCTATTGTTTGCGTCGGGAGTAGTGCTGCAGCTCTGTTATCGACTTGAGTTGTAATTTCCCTTTCATTAATTGGGCAAAAATTTAAATTTTCTTCCGGGTTTATCCTGAATATTTTTTCCCAGAACTTCCTGAATTCCTGCTCTTGTTCTCTCTCCTCAGAGTTTATTTCCTGAGGCGTCTATGATGTGGGGTGTTTCCTCAGAAGAGCTTCCCATCACGGTCTTCACTTTTTTCCAGAACTTTCCCGGGTTTCTGTAGTCGACTTGGATTTTGCTTATTAGGTCATCCCATTGTTTGGTGTACTCTGTTTTGCACAGATCTTGCAGCTCATCTTGAAGTTCCCTTTGTAGTCTTTTGCGCTCATCCGTCCACCCATGTTGTGTTATGAGTTGTAGAAGATTGTTATCTGGTTTGTTGCGTCCTCACCCCCAGGGCTGCCCCCCCCCCCCCCAGGACTACCACCATGAGCGGGTTTAGGTAATCAGTGTTGAAGGTTGAGGTGAGGTGGTCCTCCCGGACCCCTGTGGACCGTGGTCTGCTTGACGGCCCCCCTCCCTGCCCTCCTCCTGCCCCCGTGCCCCCCTCCCTGCCCCCCTCCTGCCCCCGTGCCCCCCTCCTGCCCCCCCTCCCTGAGGGTCAGCAGGACAAAGACACAAGGGAGCATCTCTTCGTCACGACGCTCTCGCAAATCCATTATAATTAATGACACCAAAATATAGATTTCTCACACGATATCTCTCTCTCTCTCTCTCTCTCTCTCTCTCTCTCTCTCTCTCTCTCTCTCACACACACACACTCACGTGAGTGTGTGTGTGTGATATAAGGGAAGACGAGATATGATTGACTTTACCACGGATCTTGTTTCTACAAGGTCCGTGGTATAGATACCATGGATCTTGTTTCTGATATACGTAAATGATCTCCCAGAGGGTATAGACTCATTCCTCTCAATGTTTGCTGACGATGCCAAAATTATGAGAAGGATTATGACAGAGGAGGACTGTTTGAGGCTTCAAAAAGACCTAGACAAGCTGAAGGAATGGTCGAACAAATGGTTGTTAGAGTTTAACCCAAGCAAAGGCAATGTAATGAAGATAGATGTAGGGAGCAGGAGTTATCTTTGGGAGACGAAATACTTCAAGAGCCAGAGAGAGAGAAAGACTTGGGGGTTGATATCATGCCAGACCTGTCTGCTGCAGCACATATCAAGAGGATAACAGCAGCGGCATATGCCAGGTTGGCTAACATAAGAACGGCATTTAGAAACTTGTGTAAAGAATCATTCAGAACTTTGTATACCACATATGTCAGACCAATCCTGGAGTATGCAGCCCCAGCATGGAGTCCATATCTAGTCAAGGATAAGACTAAACTGGAAAAGGTTCAAAGGTTTGCCACCAGACTAGTACCCGAGTTGAGAGGTATGAGCTACGAGGAGAGACTACGGGAATTGAACCTCACTTCGTTGGAAGACAGAAGAGTTAGGGGGAACATGATCACCACATTAAAGATTCTCAAGGGAATCGACAGGGTTGATAAAGACAGGCTGTTTAACACAAGGGGCACACGCACTAGGGAACACAGGTGGAAACTGAGTGCCCAAATGAGCCACAGAGATATTACAAAGAACTTTTTTAGTGTCAGAGTGGTTGACAAATGGAATGCATTAGACAGTGATGTGGTGGAGGCTGACTCCATGCACAGTTTCAAGTGTAGATATGATAGAGCCCAATAGGCTCGGGAACCTGTACACCAGTTGATTAACAGGTTATAGGCGGGACCAAAGAGCCAAAGCTCAACCCCCGCAAACACAACTACGTGAGTACAATTAGGTGAGTACTCACACACCTGCACTATTGCTATAGTGTCCACACCTGGCAACTCCTCCACAGAAATAGGGCATCTCCCTGACTGTTGAGGAGTGACAAACCTGGCAGCTATATACAACACTGGGGGAAGACTGGGGCCCCAGAGCTACAGCACTGGGGGAAGACTGGGGCCCCAGAGCTACAACACTGGAGGAAGACTGGGGCCCCAGAGCTACAACACCAACAACTTTCCCCTGCAAGTGATCACCGACCAATCAGGACGCGGCTCCTCCATCACTTGGAACATGTCATTACCAGGGAAGAAGATGTAGGGAAGGACAGTGTTGGGTAACGAGGTTGTTAGAGTTGGTCACGTGAGGTGATTGATGACTTTAACAACGTGACTCTTATTAGTCACCTTGTCACAGCACTTATTACACCTCTGTGACACCATGATGACACGATAGTGAAGGCTGGGCTCACTGTCTTATTCCTGGAGTGTCAGACGGCCTTTGACATTGTTGGCCAGACGTGAGGCAGGTGTATCCTGGCAGGTGTCATGGCAGGTGTGTCATGGCAGGTGTATCCTGGCAGGTGTCATGGCAGGTGTATCCTGGCAGGTGTGTCCTGGCAGGGGTGTCATGTATCATGGCAGGTGTCATGGCAGGTGTGTCATGGCAGGTGTGTCCTGGCAGGGGTGTCATGTATCATGGCAGGTGTGTATTAACAATGTGTGGATGAAGCAGCTTGTCCTCCAAAAATGTGGAGGTAAATGTAACAGTCCCATAAGTGCAATTATGTACTATGTATGACAGTCGGGAAATGTACTTATTACACTTAGTATTAAGTGGTAGTGTCAATTGTGAGGATGAAGGAGTGGAAGTGTTGCCACATGTGGACCACACCCACCATGGCAGTGTTGCCACATCCCCCAGACCTTCCCATGACCCGGGGGTCACCGCCCCCTCTGGCACCTCTGTCTGTACCTGTACCTCTGTACCTGTACCTCTGTATCTTTGGCTGTATCTGTTGCTCCAACTTTCGTAACAGCCTTTTATGGGGTATTGTGTCAAAGGCTTTCTGGCAGTCCAAGAAAATGCAGTCGGCCCAACCTTCTCTCTCTTGCCTAATTTTTGTTGCCTGGTCATGGACCTATTTACGATTTACCATCCCTGAACCCATGTTGGTGGTGTGTTACAAAGCTGTTTCCCTCCAGATGCTCTACGAGCCTTTTCTTCACGATCTTCTCCATCACCTTGCATGGTGTACAAGTTAGGGAAACTGGCCTGTAGTTCAGTGCCTCTTGCCTGTAGTTCAGTGCCTCTTGCCTGTAGTTCAGTGCCTCTTGCCTGTAGTTCAGTGCCTCTTGCCTGTAGTTCAGTGCCTCTTGCCTGTAGTTCAGTGCCTCTTGCCTGTAGTTCAGTGCCTCTTGCCTGTAGTTCAGTGCCTCTTGCCTGTAGTTCAGTGCCTCTTGCCAGTAGTTCAGTGCCTCTTGCCAGTAGTTCAGTGCCTCTTGCCAGTAGTTCAGTGCCTCTTGCCAGTAGTTCAGTGCCTCTTGCCTGTAGTTCAGTGCCTCTTGCCTGTAGTTCAGTGCCTCTTGCCTGTAGTTCAGTGCCTCTTGCCTGTAGTTCAGTGCCTCTTGCCAGTAGTTCAGTGCCTCTTGCCAGTAGTTCAGTGCCTCTTGCCAGTAGTTCAGTGCCTCTTGCCAGTAGTTCAGTGCCTCTTGCCAGTAGTTCAGTGCCTCTTGCCAGTAGTTCAGTGCCTCTTGCCTGTAGTTCAGTGCCTCTTGCCAGTAGTTCAGTGCCTCTTGCCTGTAGTTCAGTGCCTCTTGCCTGTAGTTCAGTGTCTCTTGCCAGTAGTTCAGTGTCTCTTGCCAGTAGTTCAGTGTCTCTTGCCAGTAGTTCAGTGCCTCTTGCCTGTAGTTCAGTGCCTCTTGCCTGTAGTTCAGTGCCTCTTGCCTGTAGTTCAGTGCCTCTTGCCTGTAGTTCAGTGCCTCTTGCCTGTAGTTCAGTGCCTCTTGCCTGTAGTTCAGTGCCTCTTGCCTGTAGTTCAGTGCCTCTTGCCTGTAGTTCAGTGCCTCTTGCCTGTAGTTCAGTGCCTCTTGCCTGTAGTTCAGTGTCTCTTGCCAGTAGTTCACTGCCTCTTGCCTGTAGTTCACTGCCTCTTGTATATTGGGACCACGTTAGCTGTCTTCCAACTTTCCGGTAGGTCTCCTGTTACCAGTGAGCTGTTATACACCATAGAGAGTGGCACACTTAGTGCTGCTGCACCTTCCTTTAGTATCCATGGGGAGATTCCCTCAGGCCCAACAACCTTTGTCACATTCAGCTCCAACAGATCTTCAAGAAAGGTTCAGGGAGGAGGCACTTAACTACAGACCTGTAACACTGACAAGCATCCCCCTGTAAACTACTTGAGAGAATAATTAGGCTACGACAAGATGTGGAGACATAATCACCACATTAACGATCGTTAACGACACCACCAGCTGGTGGGAGCCAATTGGTCACGTGACAGGTCAACACGTCGACCCCAATTGGCAGAGGGCCACTTAGAGCAAGGGGGGGGGGGGAGGGGTCGACTCTGGTAATTAACACCGTGTCTTATTACCTGTGCGTGCGTGCGTGCGCGCCTGTGTCTGAGGCAGGCCTTAATAACCTGCTTGATCACTTCGGGTGTGGCTGGTTCCTGGAGTCATCCACCAGGACACACCAGGAGTCATCCACCAGGACACACTAGGAGTCATCCACCAGGAGTCATCCAGCAGAGATCCACCAGGACACACCAGAAGTCATCCACCAGGACACATCAGGCGTCATCCACCAGGCGTCATCCACCAGGAGTCATCCACCAGGACACATCAGGCGTCATCCACCAGGCGTCATCCACCAGGCGTCATCCACCAGGAGTCATCCACCAGGACACACCAGGAGTCATCCACCAGGAGTCATCCACCAGGAGTCATCCACCAGGACACACCAGGAGTCATCCACCAGGAGTCATCCACCAAATATTTAAATAAATTTTTCCGTTGACATTTGCCTGATAAAAGTGGGAGCCGCGGAGGGCAACAGTGAAGATGCGCCGTGTACCCACCGCTGCTCATCTCTCTCACTCTCCTTCGCTCACTCCGGTCACCTTCATCATCTCTCTCACTCTCCTTCGCTCACTCCGGTCACCTTCATCATCTCTCTCACTCTCCTTCGCTCACTCCGGTCACCTTCATCTTAAATACCTATCAAAATCATACGCGTCTGAGCGACAAGTTTCGGATGTGAATGAAGTGTTAAGGAAATGTTAAGGAAGGGTCAGGTAGTGAAAGTTATTACATTAAACCCCCCTACCCCCCCCCCTGGGCCACCCAGGGCCACCCTGGTCCACCCTGGGCTACACAGGGCCACCCTGGACCACCCAGGGCCACCCTGGACCACCCTGGGCCACCCTGGACCACCCTGGGCCATCCCGGGGCCACCCTGGGCCACACAAGACCACCCTGGACCACCCTGGGCCACCCAGGACCACCCTGGGCCACCCAGGACCACCCTGGGCCACACAGGACCACCCTGGGCCACACAGGACCACCCTGGGCCACACAGGACCACCCTGGGCCACACAGGACCACCCTGGGCCACACAGGACCACCCTGGGCCACACAGGGCCACCCTGGGCCACCCTGGGCCACACAGGACCACCCTGGGCCACACAGGACCACCCTGGGCCACACAGGACCACCCTGGGCCACACAGGACCACCCTGGGCCACCCTGGGCCACACAGGACCACCCTGGGCCACACAGGGCCACCCTGGGCCACACAGGACCACCCTGGGCCACACAGGACCACCCTGGGCCACACAGGGCCACCCTGGGCCACACAGGACCACCCTGGGCCACACAGGACCACCCTGGGCCACCCTGGGCCACACAGGACCACCCTGGGCCACACAGGGCCACCCTGGGCCACACAGGACCACCCTGGGCCACACAGGGCCACCCTGGGCCACACAGGACCACCCTGGGCCACACAGGGCCACCCTGGGCCACACAGGACCACCCTGGGCCACACAGGGCCACCCTGGGCCACACAGGACCACCCTGGGCCACACAGGGCCACCCTGGGCCACACAGGACCACCCTGGGCCACACAGGACCACCCTGGGCCACCCTGGGCCACACAGGACCACCCTGGGCCACACAGGACCACCCTGGGCCACACAGGACCACCCTGGGCCACACAGGGCCACCCTGGGCCACACAGGACCACCCTGGGCCACACAGGACCACCCTGGGCCACACAGGACCACCCTGGGCCACACAGGGCCACCCTGGGCCACACAGGGCCACCCTGGGCCACACAGGGCCACCCTGGGCCACACAGGGCCACCCTGGGCCACACAGGACCACCCTGGGCCACACAGGACCACCCTGGGCCACACAGGACCACCCTGGGCCACACAGGACCACCCTGGGCCACACAGGACCACCCTGGGCCACCCTGGGCCACACAGGACCACCCTGGGCCACACAGGACCACCCTGGGCCACACAGGACCACCCTGGGCCACACAGGGCCACCCTGGGCCACACAGGACCACCCTGGGCCACACAGGGCCACACAGGACCACCCTGGGCCACACAGGGCCACCCTGGGCCACACAGGACCACCCTGGGCCACACAGGACCACCCTGGGCCACACAGGACCACCCTGGGCCACACAGGACCACCCTGGGCCACACAGGACCACCCTGGGCCACACAGGACCACCCTGGGCCACCCTGGGCCACACAGGACCACCCTGGGCCACACAGGACCACCCTGGGCCACCCTGGGCCACACAGGACCACCCTGGGCCACACAGGGCCACCCTGGGCCACACAGGACCACCCTGGGCCACACAGGGCCACACAGGACCACCCTGGGCCACACAGGACCACCCTGGGCCACCCTGGGCCACACAGGACCACCCTGGGCCACCCTGGGCCACCCTGGGCCACACAGGACCACCCTGGGCCACACAGGGCCACACAGGACCACCCTGGGCCACACAGGACCACCCTGGGCCACACAGGACCACCCTGGGCCACACAGGACCACCCTGGGCCACACAGGACCACCCTGGGCCACACAGGACCACCCTGGGCCACCCTGGGCCACACAGGACCACCCTGGGCCACACAGGGCCACCCTGGGCCACACAGGGCCACACAGGGCCACCCTGGGCCACCCTGGGCCACACAGGGCCACCCTGGGCCACCCTGGGCCACACAGGGCCACCCTGGGCCACACAGGGCCACCCTGGGCCACCCTGGGCCACACAGGACCACCCTGGGCCACACAGGGCCACCCTGGGCCACACAGGACCACCCTGGGCCACACAGGACCATCCTGGGCCACACAGGGCCACCCTGGGCCACACAGGGCCACCCTGGGCCACACAGGGCCACCCTGGGCCACACAGGGCCACCCTGGGCCACACAGGACCATCCTGGGCCACACAGGACCACCCTGGGCCACACAGGGCCACCCTGGGCCACACAGGGCCACCCTGGGCCACACAGGGCCACCCTGGGCCACACAGGGCCACCCTGGGCCACACAGGACCACCCTGGGCCACACAGGACCATCCTGGGCCACCCTGGGCCACCCTGGGCCACACAGGACCACCCTGGGCCACACAGGGCCACCCTGGGCCACCCTGGGCCACACAGGACCACCCTGGGCCACACAGGACCATCCTGGGCCACACAGGGCCACCCTGGGCCACACAGGGCCACCCTGGGCCACACAGGGCCACCCTGGGTGTCTCATAGTCAAAGGCCAAGATGGAGACTTTCTCCTCACACTTTCTGACGTGTGTGAGGGTCCGGGTCGTTAGTGTGAACTGCCTTGTTCCTCGGGCTGTTCCCAGCGTCTTGTGGTAGTTACAGCACCTGTGGTACTAGGCCGGGCACTAGTTACAGCACCTGTGGTACTAGGCCGGGCACTAGTTACAGCACCTGAGGTACTAGGCCGGGCACTAGTTACAGCACCCGTGGTACTGGGCCGGGCACTAGTTACAGCACCCGTGGTACTGGGCCGGGCACTAGTTACAGCACCTGAGGTACTTGGCCGGGCACTAGTTACAGCACCTGTGGTACTAGGCCGGGCACTAGTTACAGCACCTGAGGTACTAGGCCGGGCACTAGTTACAGCACCTGTGGTACTAGGCCGGGCACTAGTTACAGCACCTGAGGTACTAGGCCGGGCACTAGTTACAGCACCTGAGGTACTAGGCCGGGCACTAGTTACAGCACCTGAGGTACTAGGCCGGGCACTAGTTACAGCACCTGAGGTACTAGGCCGGGCACTAGTTACAGCACCTGTGGTACTAGGCCGGGCACTAGTTACAGCACCTGTGGTACTAGGCCGGGCACTAGTTACAGCACCTGTGGTACTAGGCCGGGCACTAGTTACAGCACCTGTGGTACTAGGCCGGGCACTAGTTACAGCACCTGTGGTACTAGGCCGGGCACTAGTTACAGCACCTGTGGTACTAGGCCGGGCACTAGTTACAGCACCTGTGGTACTAGGCCGGGCACTAGTTACAGCACCTGTGGTACTAGGCCGGGCACTAGTTACAGCACCTGTGGTACTAGGCCGGGCACTAGTTACAGCACCTGTGGTACTAGGCCGGGCACTAGTTACAGCACCTGTGGTACTAGGCCGGGCACTAGTTACAGCACCTGTGGTACTAGGCCGGGCACTAGTTACAGCACCTGTGGTACTAGGCCGGGCACTAGTACAGCACCTGAGGTACTAGGCCGGGCACTAGTTAGGTTAGGGTGCGTGCGTGCGGGCGCCTACGCACACACCGTCGTGACTGTCAATCAGCCTTGACAGATGATGGTGTAAAGTGCGCACATTACACGGGGGTCGACCCCGGGTTTGGGAAATGTTAAGTCGCCTTGTATTCCGCTGTTCCGGGTTCGATTCCCGGCTGTGGAGGCCAAGTCGCCCATACACAATGATGGTAATGATGAGTGACGCAGGCTTGGACCCGTCAGTGTTGTACACACGTGTCCCTGGCAGTGTTGTACACACGTGTCCCTGGCAGTGTTGTACACGTGTGTCCCTGACAGTGTTGTACACGTGTGTCCCTGACAGTGTTGTACACGTGTGTCCCTGTCAGTGTTGTACACGTGTGTCCCTGTCAGTGTTGTACACGTGTGTCCCTGTCAGTGTTGTACACGTGTGTCCCTGTCAGTGTTGTACACGTGTGTCCCTGGCAGTGTTGTACACCTGTGTCAGTGTTGTACACGTGTGTCCCTGTCAGTGTTGTACACGTGTGTCCCTGGCAGTGTTGTACACGTGTGTCCCTGTCAGTGTTGTACACGTGTGTCCCTGGCAGTGTTGTACACGTGTGTCCCTGGCAGTGTTGTACACGTGTGTCCCTGGCAGTGTTGTACACCTGTGTCAGTGTTGTACACGTGTGTCCCTGGCAGTGTTGTACACGTGTGTCCCTGGCAGTGTTGTACACGTGTCAGTGTTGTACACCTGTGTCCCTGCCAGTGTTGTACACCTGTGTCCCTGCCAGTGTTGTACACCTGTGTCAGTGTTGTACACGTGTGTCCCTGGCAGTGTTGTACACCTGTGTCAGTGTTGTACACCTGTGTCCCTGCCAGTGTTGTACACGTGTGTCCCTGCCAGTGTTGTACACGTGTGTCCCTGTCAGTGTTGTACACGTGTGTCCCTGTCAGTGTTGTACACGTGTGTCCCTGTCAGTGTTGTACACGTGTGTCCCTGTCAGTGTTGTACACGTGTGTCCCTGTCAGTGTTGTACACATGTGTCAGTGTTGTACACATGTGTCAGTGTTGTACACGTGTTTCCCTGTCAGTGTTGTACACGTGTGTCCCTGTCAGTGTTGTACACCTGTGTCAGTGTTGTACACATGTGTCCCTGGCAGTGTTGTACACCTGTGTCAGTGTTGTACACATGTGTCAGTGTTGTACACGTGTTTCCCTGTCAGTGTTGTACACCTGTGTCAGTGTTGTACACGTGTTTCCCTGTCAGTGTTGTACACCTGTGTCAGTGTTGTACACATGTGTCCCTGGCAGTGTTGTACACCTGTGTCAGTGTTGTACACATGTGTCCCTGGCAGTGTTGTACACCTGTGTCAATGTTGTACACGTGTGTCCCTGTCAGTGTTGTACACCTGTGTCAGTGTTGTACACGTGTGTCCCTGTCAGTGTTGTACACCTGTGTCCCTGGCAGTGTTGTACACCTGTGTCAGTGTTGTACACGTGTGTCCCTGGCAGTGTTGTACACGTGTGTCCCTGGCAGTGTTGTACACCTGTGTCCTTGTCAGTGTTGTACACGTGTGTCCCTGGCAGTGTTGTACACCTGTGTCCTTGTCAGTGTTGTACACGTGTGTCCCTGGCAGTGTTGTACACATGTGTCCTTGTCAGTGTTGTACACGTGTGTCCCTGTCAGTGTTGTACACACCTGCCTGTGTCACTGTGTAAACATTGCAAGGTGTCAGTAAGTGTTGCAACACTCCGTGTTGACACTGTCAACTGGGCCCCTGAGGGACGGCCCCGTGTCATGTGCTCCCCTGAGACTTGCCTAACGCTTGTGATGGTCGGCAGGATGGTGGACTCTCTTCCTGCCTGGTTGGCGTTCCACTCCTCGCGGGCCTGCGGCTCACAAAGACCCCCAGGGTAAGGCTGAGGAACTAATTCACAAGTGGAGTGATGCAGCATCCTCCTCCTCCCTCCCTGCAGAAGTAAGCAGGGAACAGCTCCTGCGACATGATGACAGAAGAATTAGGATAACGAGAGCACTGTCTAGTGATGACGAATATGGGGAACCAATCACAGCCCAAGAAGTAAGGGGCGCTATGAAAAAGGGTAAAAGTACAGCACCTGGTGAAGATGGCGTCACCTACGACATACTCAATGCACTGTGTGAAGTGTTTGGGAATCCACTACTCCACCTGTTTAACAAGTCATTCCTAAGTGGAGTGTTGCCCACACAATGGACACACGCAATAATTGTTCCCATACCGAAGCCTAATGACCCTGGTAATTACAGACCTATCAGCCTCGTGCCATGCACTTGCAAGATGCTTGAAAGGATCATCCTAAACCGACTGTTGCACAAAATAGGCAGGTTAGGGGAGGGGGTCAATGGATTTGTTAAAGGACGGAGCACAGCAAATTGTATAGTTAATTACTTGGCTAATGACACGGCTAGGTACTCTGTATTTGTTGACATCAAAGGAGCCTTCGACAAAGCACAGGGGATTGCGATCCTGGACGAGCTTGCATGCATGGGTGTCAAGGGACGACTCATGAAATGGGTTGAAGACTACCTCACAGGAAGGAAAGCCAAGGTTTGCTTCAATGGAGCAGTCTCCAGAACAATGAATATGGAACTCGGGACCCCCCAAGGTGGAGTCTTAAGCCCTACACTATTCAATGTACCTATGAACGCCATTGCAAATATTGATTTTCCGGAAGGAACACAACAAGTGGGATATGCAGATGATGTCCTAATACAAGCTTCCACCTTGGGGAAAATTGAACAGTCCATTGAACTCCTTGGAAGGAAATGTATTGAGCTCGGTTTCACTCTCTCCACAAACAAGACGAAGGCATACTCCCATCACAAGCGGAGAGCAAATGAAGAACTGCAAATTAATGGTGTAACACTTGAATGGGTTGACCACTATCGGTACCTTGGCGTCACTGTCGACTCTAACAAGGGAAAGAAAGAGGAGCTCAATCAACTCATAGGAACATGCAAAAGTCGACTCAGGGCACTGAAAGCTATGACCTGGAATGGACATGGAGCCTCTATTGCCGTGCTTAAAATGATGTACACAGCCTATGTGCGCTCCGTCATAGACTATGCCGCACCAGTTCTGTGCACCTACTCCCAAAACGATATGAAAAGGCTTGAAAGCATTCAAAATGAAGCCATGACAATCATTCTTGGAGTTCCAAGAACTGCCAAAAAGCCTGATCTACGAGAGGAGTTGTCCCTTCCCAGTGTTAAAAGCAGAATTCAGGAGCTGAATGCTAAGCTTGCAGTTAGGATAGCCAGAGATCCCCATTACAATGATATTGCTAAGAAAAAACTGAGCTCTGTGCTACTTTCAGGGGGAAACAGGAGAAGCAAAAAATGGCATCACAGATCAGTCTGCTACCTTGAAGAGCTTCACCTGCTTGAGCAAGCCCGTGAGCTTCTGTCTGTAGAGAGGTTACCTCCCTGGGAGGATGACTCATGCAAAATCATCAATGAAATGGCAACGAAAAAGTCCAACATGATACCACAAGAAATGAGGCACAAGTATCTCGAGGAAATTTATAAAGAAACCGGAGATGAACTAGATCAAATCTACACTGACGTGTCATCTAATGCTGTCAATGGCAGGGCTGGTGCAGTATACACGGTAATCAAGGATAATACTTTCCAACGCAGAAATGAAGAAAAAGCACGTATTGAGAACTATGCCTCTTCAACGCAAGCAGAGCTAACTGCCATTGTTATGGCGTTAAGGTTTCTTGAACGGAACACTAATGGTGCAGTGATTTGCACCGATTCAAAAGCAGCACTGCAAAGCCTAAGTTAAAATCGGGCAGAAAATCTTGCAATAGTCGCTGAAATTAAGAGAGCTGTGAGAGTACTTACCAATCAGGGAAGAGTCGTCAAGTTTCTGTGGATCCCCTCCCATGTTGGAATATGTGGGAATGAACGAGCAGATGTGCTGGCTGCTGAAGGCGCTGAAGGAGACCATATTCAATACTTCATACCCAAGACTACTACAAATTAGAGATATTGTCAGGCAACATCACCGTGACAAGGTAACTGAGGAAAGGAGGATAGAAGCACAAACCAGTGAATCTGTACGATGGTACAACATGGTTGCAGCTGGCAATCCCAATCATTATGGCCGAAGAGGAGGAGGACGAGGGAGAGAATCAGTAATAGCGAGAATCCGTCTTGGATACAAATATCCATGGAGATATGGAATGGAAACAACAGTTGATCAGCGAAGTTGCAGAATCTGTGGTGAGAGTGATGGACACCGCCTTGACCACTATCTAAGTGAATGTGAACACCTTAGAGACGTTAGAAGTATGTGTAGAACAATAAACCCCACATTGTTTGAGTTAGGAAAACACTATTTGTCAAATATTGATACTGTTCTTAAAAGATTTTCCCATTTTGCACCCGCAAGATAACGTAAGCTTTTAGGGGTTGATAGATGTTAATCTTCTTGTTTGAAGAGCTGTTCACTTGAGACAGTTAAGCAAGTCCCAGCTGTGTCTGGGTACAAGTGACAGGATGAACAACCCAGCGGGTTTTCTTCCTATTGGGGAGTGTTGTACATGCTGCTGTGTCCACTCACAGGATGAGTGGCGCTGCCCAATAAACTCGCCCCTCAGAGCAAAATTTAAAATTTAAATCCTCGCGGGCTCTGTCCCAGCCCTGGTGGGTGGCTCCGCCCACACGGCTCCCGGCGGGTGGCTCCGCCCACACGGCTCCCGGCGGGTGGCTCCGCCCACACGGCTCCCGGCGGGTGGCTCCGCCCACACGGCTCCCGGCGGGTGGCTCCGCCCACACGGCTCCCGGCGGGTGGCCCCGCCCACACGGCTCCCGGCGGGTGGCTCCGCCCACACGGCTCCCGGCGGGTGGCTCCGCCCACACGGCTCCCGGCGGGTGGCTCCGCCCACACGGCTCCCGGCGGGTGGCTCCGCCCACACGGCTCCCGGCGGGTGGCTCCGCCCACACGGCTCCCGGCGGGTGGCTCCGCCCACACGGCTCCCGGCGGGTGGCTCCGCCCACACGGCTCCCGGCGGGTGGCTCCGCCCACACGGCTCCCGGCGGGTGGCTCCGCCCACACGGCTCCCGGGAGTATAAAAGTCAGGGTCGGCGCAGCGGAAACACCAGTGCCATCCGTGCGTCCGTGGGTGGAGGAGCTCAGGTAAGGGGACGCTTGATGAACGGAATGTCTCGACCTCCAGTCCACAACTGACCAGTCCAGGACAACTGACAGACGGAGTGACCCTTCATCATGGGAGTTAACGTGGACAGGTTCACCCAGCATGAAGAGTGACTGGACAGGCCCACCACCTGGTCACCAGGTCTACCAGGCTGCGGGTATAACATTAACATTCACACACCTCAGATACAAGTGACTGACAGGAAAAAGTTTGACGTCGCCAGAACAAAGAAAGCAAGTGACGACATTGTTCTTGTTGTGTTTGCAACATGAAGGTGAGGGGACACGTGAGGGACACGTGAGGGACTCATAAAAAATAAACCTGAAATAAGGGAAAGAAAATGAGATGCATCAGAGAGAGAAACTGTGTTGAAAACCCAAAGAAAACGGAATATGAGTGCACAGTGAAGAAAACGGGAAGTGTGCGGCCAGTAATACAGCTGACAAGACCCTCCACCAGTGTCAGCTGACAACAAGACAAGACCCTCCACCAGTGTCAGCTGACGACAAGATCATCCACCAGTGTCAGCTGACAACAAGACCCGACCCTCCACCGTGTCAGCCAACGACAAGACAAGACCCTCCACCAGTGTCAGCTGACGACAAGACAGGACCCTCCACCAGTGTTAGCTGACGACAAGACAAGACCCTCCACCAGTGTCAGCTGACGACAAGACAAGACCCTCCACCAGTGTCAGCTGACGACAAGACAAGACCCTCCACCAGTGTCAGCTGAAGACAAGACCCTCCACCAGTGTCAGCTGACGACAAGACAAGACCCTCCACCAGTGTCAGCTGACGACAAGACAAGACCCTCCACCAGTGTCGGCTGACGACAGGACAAGACCCTCCACCAGTGTCGGCTGACGACAGGACAAGACCCTCCACCAGTGTCGGCTGACGACAGGACAAGACCCTCCACCAGTGTCGGCTGACGACAGGACAAGACCCTCCACCAGTGTCGGCTGACGACAGGACAAGACCCTCCACCAGTGTCGGCTGACGACAGGACAAGACCCTCCACCAGTGTCGGCTGACGACAGGACAAGACCCTCCACCAGTGTCGGCTGACGACAGGACAAGACCCTCCACCAGTGTCGGCTGACGACAGGACAAGACCCTCCACCAGTGTCGGCTGACGACAGGACAAGACCCTCCACCAGTGTCGGCTGACGACAGGACAAGACCCTCCACCAGTGTCGGCTGACGACAGGACAAGACCCTCCACCAGTGTCGGCTGACGACAGGACAAGACCCTCCACCAGTGTCGGCTGACGACAGGACAAGACCCTCCACCAGTGTCGGCTGACGACAGGACAAGACCCTCCACCAGTGTCGGCTGACGACAGGACAAGACCCTCCACCAGTGTCGGCTGACGACAGGACAAGACCCTCCACCAGTGTCGGCTGACGACAGGACAAGACCCTCCACCAGTGTCGGCTGACGACAGGACAAGACCCTCCACCAGTGTCGGCTGACGACAGGACAAGACCCTCCACCAGTGTCGGCTGACGACAGGACAAGACCCTCCACCAGTGTCGGCTGACGACAGGACAAGACCCTCCACCAGTGTCGGCTGACGACAGGACAAGACCCTCCACCAGTGTCGGCTGACGACAGGACAAGACCCTCCACCAGTGTCGGCTGACGACAGGACAAACACTAACAAGTACAAGGTGATGGTAATGGGGGCAGGAGCCGGGAGACCAATAGGTCAATATACGGTGAAGGGGAACTACGTCCCCATAACGTTTAGAGAACAAGACCTCTGAGTGGACATTACACCAAACCTAACTCCAGAGGCTCCTGTAAACACAATAACATCAGCCGCATACTCTACCCTGGCATAAGTCAGAACATCCTTCAGAAACTTGAATAAGGAGGCTTTATTTAGTAGGCATCCATCAATCCCGTGGTGTTATGGAGTTATGCCTTTTGTGTGTCTAGTTGGGTGCAGCGTCTGCTGTGGCTGTGAAGTCCAACCTGAGAACAGCAGACCCGACCGCAGCGAGTGCAGATAAATGCCGAAGCGGCTGCGTCCGTCAGTGGTCGAAATTTCCTCTGAAGTCTCTCTTCCTCTGCCTGCCTCTTCTGGTCATCCTCGAATTGCTGGAGTCCCTTCTGCACTTTATATCTCCAGGCAGGTCTGTCCACAGCTGCTGCCTCCCAAGTGTTGATGTCCATGTTCATCTGCTTGAGGTCGCGTTTGCAGACGTCTTTGAAACGCAGCTGAGGTCTTCCGGTGGGCCTCCTTCCTGATGCCAGTTCTCCATACAAGAGGTCCTTCGGTATGCGGCCATCTTCCATGCGTGTGACATGTCCCAACCATCGCATGCGTCTCTGTTTCAGCAGAGTGAACATTGAAGGGACTCCTGTTCTCTCGAGTACAGTGTTGATGGTGACGTGGTCTTTCCACGTGATGTCAAGGATGCGTCTCAGGTTCAGCATGTGAAAGGTATTGAGCCGTCTCTCCTGGCGAGAGTGCAGGGTCCAGGATTCCGAGCCGTAGAGAAGTGTACTCACCACACATGCCATGTAGACTTGTGCCTTGGTGTGCACTGTCAGTTTGACATTTGCCCAAACGCGCTTTGTGAGCCTGGCCAGTGTTGTTGCGGCCTTCCCGATACGCCTGTTGAGCTCAGTGTCCAGGGAAAGGGTGTCTGAGATTGTGGAGCCCAGGTACACAAACTCGTGACCTGCCTCCAGCACATAGTCTGCTATATTTATACAGGGTAGCTCATTGACATCTTGTCCCATCACCTGTGTCTTCTTCAGACCGATTGTCAGGCCGAATGCGGAACAGGCTGCGGCAAAGCGGTTGAGTAGCTGCTGCAGGCCTTCTGCTGTGTGTGTGGTGAGCGCTGCGTCGTCGGCGATGAGGAACTCCCTGAGGATTCCCATCTGTATCTTTGTCTTTGCTCGGAGTCTGGATAGATTATAGAGCTTTCCATCAGATCTTGTATGGAGATAGATGCCTTCTGTGGTTGTTCCAAAGGCATGCTTGACGAGGTTCGTGAAGAAGATGCCAAACAGGGTTGGAGCACGAACACACCCCTGTTTAACACCACTGTTGATGTTGAATGGTTCAGAAGTTGAGCCGTCGTACACGACTGTCCCCTTCATGTCCTTGTGGAACGATTGTATCATGCTGAGTAGGGTGGGTGGACAGCCAATTTTGGCCAAGATCTTGAAGAGTCCGTCCCTACTCACGAGGTCGAAGGCCTTTGTAAGGTCAATGAAGGCAATGTACAAGGCTTTTCTCTGCTCCCTGCACTTTTCTTGAAGCTGTCTCAGGGAGAACACCATGTCAGTGGTCGACTCTCTGCTCGGAAACGACACTGTGACTCAGGGTACACTCTTTCAGCAAGATTCTGGAGCCTGACCAAGACGACCCTGGCGAAGAGTTTGCCAGAGATCTTCCGAGAGACCCGGTGTCATGGTCCTTACATTCCATGTGCCCAGTTTGAGAGCTGGGTGGCTCTGTGTTTGTTTTCCTTTGCCTAGTGTGTGGGTGACGACCCGCTTGTTGGAGTGTGGCCTAAGCCCTACGCACCCAGCGGAGCAGGCGGACCGTGGCGGGACAGCACCTTATTGGCTGGGGGCTGCCCAGCTTGAGGCGGGCGGTAGCTGTCCGATGATTTCTCCCACTGATGGAAGCAACCCTTGGCGCCTCACTCTACGCCAATTAGATCCAGGCCTGTGCCCTCTCCAGGGCACAGGCCTGGGCAGTAATTATGGAGAACCGGCTGTTGCCCATGCAGCAAATCCACCCTGTCCTCGCCACCGATGTGATCCAAGGGAGGGGCAGGCGCCGATACGCTTGGTACCAGTGTCGTCGCAGGACTTGCCAGAATATAGCTGTAAACAGCTGCAGACCGCCTTAGGGAACCCTAGATGGTTTGCCTTCCCAGGTAGACGAGTCCCTTCTGCCCGAAGCAACTGGTTTTAAGGCACCAGAGGCCCGCCTTTGTCCCTCCTCCTATTGGTAGAAGCAGTTCTGCCAGGCCTAGAGGCTAAGCCACACGAGCAGGCCAGGAGCTGGGGGACTTGGTTGTCAAAGGCTATTTGAGATGTACGCCATCAGGAGGATTTTAGATCACTGTATACTGCCTATGTGAGGCCAGTCTTAGAGTATGCTGCCCCATCGTGGAGTCCCCCCTCTTAAAACACATAAAGAAGCTCAAAAAGGTGCAGAGGTTTGCAACGAGACTCGTCCCAGAGCTGCGAGGTGGTTCCTTCAGGCACGAAGACAGATTGAAGGAACTGAACCTGACGACGCTAGAAAGGAGGACGGAGAGGGTGGGGGGGGGGGAACATGATACAGATGTATAAAATACTTAGAGGAATTGAGAAGGTGGAAAGAGAGAAAATGTTTACAATGAGTATTAACATAACAAGGGGGCACGGATGGTAGCTTGAGACTAGATGTGTCATAGAGAGGTTAGAAAGTTTTCTTTAAGTGTTCGGGTAATGAGTACATGGAATGACCTAAAGGAGCAGGTTATAGAGGCTAACTCCATTCATAACTTTAAAAAGCATGCGTGAGAGAGTAATAGGCCAGGAGTCATTGCATTAGACAACCAACGGCTAGAAAAACAGAGTCCACGATCTAGAGTTCGATCTGGCAGGCACAAGTAGGTGAGTACAAGCAAATAAGAGAGCACACATACACACACAATAGGATAACGACAGCAGCGTACTCTACACTGGCAAAAGTTAGAACATCATTCAGAAACCTAAGTAAGGAGGCATTTGGGGCGCTTTACACTACCTACGTGAGGCCAGTCTTAGAGTATGCCGCCTCATCATGGAGTCCCCATCTGAAGAAGCATATAAGGAAACTAGAAAAGGTTCAGAGGCTCGTCCCAAAGTTACGAGGGATGGGATATGAAGAGCGCCAGAAGAAACTGAACATTACGACGCTAGAAAAAAGAAGGGAGAGGGGGGACATGATAGGAACGTATAAAATACTCAGGGGAATTGACAGAGTAGACATAGACGAAATGTTCACACGGAATAGTAACAGAACGAGGGGACATGGGTGGAAGCTGGAAACTCAGATGAGTCAGAGATGTTAGGAAGTTTTATTTTAGCGTGAGAGTAGTGGGAAAATGGAATGCACTTAAGGAGCAGGTTGTGTAAGCAAACTCTATTACTAATTTTAAAACTAGATATGACAGGGAAATAGGACCGGAGTCATTGCTGTAAACAACCGATGACTTGAAAGGCAGGATCCAAGAGTCATTGCTCGATCCTGCAGACACAAATGTTAGTACTTAAATTGTATGACTGTTGGGATATAGCCAATCACAATTGAGTAGGTCCCTGACGTCATTCCCTACAGAGCTGGAAGTGACGACTCTGGAGGCCGGGTCAGTAGTCTCACACGCCCAGAGCAGGGAGGACCTCGGCGGGCCAGATATACAACTTGTCACCTTACTCAGTAAACTGCTGAAGTGTTCTACTGTGTATTTTCTACAATCCGCAAGAACCATACATCCAAGGTAACGAATACAGATTGGTGAGTATACACACACACACACACACACACACACACACACACACACACACACACACACACACACACAAACTGTATTAACAAGACAATTATAATGTGTTGCAGATATCGTTGTTAGAGAAGCAGTGTGGTGAAGCAGGCCATGAAGAGCTCAGTGTTGTGGGTCCTCCTCCTCGCTGCCCAGGTACGCCCAGCCTCCTCCTCTCTTGCTCACTAATATTTTCTTTATGGACAACTAGTACTAATATTCCTGTGTCAGTCCCCCACACAGTTTCAAGCGTAGTTTAGACACATATTAATGGTTGTGGCTGTTAATAAAGAATAATTTCCAAGCGTGGGCCAGTTGGCCTTCGGCAGTTTCGTGCTTCTCAACGTTCTTTTGTTTTGTTCATAAAGGCTCGCGGCAGCTTGCTCGATGGCCTTCACCACCACCATGGTGAACACAGCCACGGGGAACACATCCATGGTGAACACAGTCACGGGGAACACACCCATGGTGAACACAGTCACGCAGGAGAACATAATCATGGCCACCACAGCCATGGAGAAGAACAAGTTCCTGTAGACCATAACAGAATCAGAGAACCGGTATATGGAGAACGTATTCGCAGTGAAGAACAAGGTCGGACTGCGGACAATAACAGAGAAGAACATCATAACAACCGGAGCCACACCACCATAAAAAAGGTGAGATGATAATGCAGTTCTTTTAAGTATACCACCTCCAGGTGTATAATCCATGCCCTCTAGGTGACACTACACTCTCCAGATGTATAATCCATGCCCTCTAGGTGACACTACACTCTCCAGATGTATAATCCATGCCCTCTAGGTGACACTACACTCTCCAGATGTATAATCCATGCCCTCTAGGTGACACTACACTCTCCAGATGTATAATCCATGCCCTCTAGGTGACACTACACTCTCCAGATGTATAATCCGTGCCCTCTAGGTGACAATACACTCTCCAGATGTATAATCCATGCCCTCTAGGTGACACTACACTCTCCAGATGTATAATCCGTGCCCTCTAGGTGACACTACACTCTCCAGATGTATAATCCATGCCCTCTATGTGACACTACACTCTCCAGATGTATAATCCATGCCCTCTAGGTGACACTACACTCTCCAGATGTATAATCCATGCCCTCTAGGTGACACTACACTCTCCAGATGTATAATCCATGCCCTCTGTGACACTACACTCTCCAGATGTATAATCCATGCCCTCTATGTGACACTACACTCTCCAGATGTATAATCCATGCCCTCTATGTGACACTACACTCTCCAGATGTATAATCCATGCCCTCTAGGTGACACTACACTCTCCAGATGTATAATCCATGCCCTCTAGGTGACACTACACTCTCCAGATGTATAATCCATGCCCTCTGTGACACTACACTCTCCAGATGTATAATCCATGCCCTCTATGTGACACTACACTCTCCAGATGTATAATCCATGCCCTCTAGGTGACACTACACTCTCCAGATGTATAATCCATGCCCTCTAGGTGACAATACACTCTCCAGATGTATAATCCATACCCTCTAGGTGACAATACACTCTCCAGATGTATAATCCATGCCCTCTAGGTGACAATACACTCTCCAGATGTATAATCCATGCTTGTTACTGTGCCATATCATTCACAAGGCATCATAGGTCTTGGTTAAGTAAGGAATCTGAGGATAGGTAAATAATTAACAAAACTTTGTCCATTGAGAAGGTCATTAACCTTCCTTTACTGATCTCTCTTGACCACAGCAGGAACGCCTGGTCACCGCCGTCGCCTCTGACCTCAGCGGCTTCCTTGACCTCCCGCCAGCTGACTCGGATTCATCTGCTGACCAACTCCAGAACTTTGACCCTTTGACCTTTGACCCGCCAGCAACTGAGGTCAACCAGCAGTTCGACCTTTCAACGAGCACCTTCAACCAGGGCTTTGACCACCCAGCCACTGAGGTCAACCTACAACGTGACCTTCCAGTGAACGAATTTAACCAGGGCTTTAACCAAACAATAAATGAGGTCAATCAGCAGTTTGAATCGTCATCAAACCAGTTGAATCAGGGCTTTGACCATCCTGTGCAAGACGTCAGCCAAGGCTTTGACCATCCTGTGCAAGACGTCAGCCAAGGCTTTGACCATCCTGTGCAAGACGTCAGCCAAGGCTTTGACCATCCTGTACAAGACGTCAGCCAAGGCTTTGACCATCCTGTACAAGACGTCAGCCAAGGCTTTGACCATCCTGTGCAAGACGTCAGCCAAGGCTTTGACCATCCTGTGCAAGACGTCAGCCAAGGCTTTGACCATCCTGTGCAAGACGTCAGCCAAGGCTTTGACCATCCTGTGCAAGACGTCAGCCAAGGCTTTGACCATCCTGTGCAAGACGTCAGCCAAGGCTTTGACCATCCTGTACAAGACGTCAGCCAAGGCTTTGACCATCCTGTGCAAGACGTCAGCCAAGGCTTTGACCATCCTGTACAAGACGTCAGCCAAGGCTTTGATCAAAGAGTTAATGAAGACAATTATGCGTTTGACGTTAGAGCAAAAGACATTAACCAGCAGCTTGACCTCTCCAGTGACGCTCCAGCACCACTGACCTCTGACCCAGCTCAGGCCCGCACTAACTACCCCACACAGACCAGTGAACCACTGACCTCTGACCCAGCTCAGGCCCGCACTAACTACCCCACACAGACCAGTGAACCACTGACCTCTGACTCAGCTCAGGCCCGCACTAACTACCCCACACAGACCAGTGAACCACTGACCTCTGACCCAGCTCTGGCCCGCACTAACTACCCCACACAGACCCGTGAACCACTGACCTCTGACCCAGCTCTGGCCCGCACTAACTACCCCACACAGACCCGTGAACCACTGACCTCTGACCCAGCTCTGGCCCGCACTAACTACCCCACACAGACCAGTGAACCACTGACCTCTAACCCAGCTCAGGCCCGCACTAACTACCCCACACAGACCCGTGAACCACTGACCTCTGACCCAGCTCTGGCCCGCACTAACTACCCCACACAGACCCGTGAACCACTGACCTCTGACCCAGCTCTGGCCCGCACTAACTACCCCACACAGACCCGTGAACCACTGACCTCTGACCCAGCTCTGGCCCGCACTAACTACCCCACACAGACCAGTGAACCACTGACCTCTGACCCAGCTCTGGCCCGCACTAACTACCCCACACAGACCCGTGAACCACTGACCTCTGACCCAGCTCTGGCCCGCACTAACTACCCCACACAGACCCGTGAACCACTGACCTCTGACCCAGCTCTGGCCCGCACTAACTACCCCACACAGACCAGTGAACCACTGACCTCTGACCCAGCTCAGGCCCGCACTAACTACCCCACACAGACCAGTGAACCTCTGACCTCTGACCCAGCTCTGGCCCGCACTAACTACCCCACGCAGACCAGTGAACCACTGACCTCTGACCCAGCGCAGGCCCGCACTAACTACCCCAAACAGACCAGTGAACCACTGACCTCTGACCCAGCGCAGGCCCGCACTAACTACCCCAAACAGACCAGTGAACCACTGACCTCTGACCCAGCTCAGGCCCGCACTAACTACCCCACACAGACCAGTGCTAACGACTCCGTGCGGGCCAGAACCAATGGTTCCGTTCAGACCTTTGTGTACGACCCCGCGCAAGCCCTGATTGAGGACGACCCCACACGCAGCCAAGTGAACAATCCTGCACAGGAACCTGCCTACGACCCAACACAGGCTCTTGCGAACGACTTCACGCGCGCCCGTGCTAATGACCCAACCACGACCCTCGTGACGACCCCAGCCAGTGACCCCACAAGGACCCCAGCCAGTGACCCCACAAGGACCCCAGCCAGTGACCCCAGGAAGAGCTCTGCCAGACCTGAGGATGCCGCCAGGGCTGACGGAGTTGTCACTCAGGAACAAGAGTCAGCAGGAGGCGGGGCCAAGGAGCTGAAACCTGCGGTGAGTGAGGGAGGGAGGGAGGGAGGGGGAGGAATGCGGCACACCAGGGGGGGGGACTAAGACAGGGGGGCCCACATAACTGTGTGTGTGTAGCATTATGTGCTACCAGACTGTTGTGTATAGCTTTATGTATGATCAGACTGTTGAGTATAGCATTATGTATGACCCACTTGGGTCAATTCGGCATAGGAAGGATGAATGAGAACGGACAACGTCTGCTAGAACTCTGCTGCCTTCATGGTCTTTGTGTCACCAACACGTTCTTCTGCACAAAGCCTCAACACCGAGTATCTTGGAGACACCCCAGATCCAAGCACTGGCACCAGCTTGACCTGATTCTTACCAGGCGTGCAAGTCTACCCAGCGTCAAGATTACGCGTAGCTACCAGAGTGCTGTCTGTGACACCGACCTCTCCCTGGTATGTAGCAGGGTCAAGATGCAACCAAAGAAGATTCATCACTCGAAAAAGGCGGGCAGACCTCGCATCGACACCACCAAGACCCGCAACCAGGACAAGGTGGAAGATTTTGCACGCGTGCTCGAGGAAGCTCTCCCTGGCCCAGCCGGCGTCACTGCCTGTAAAGGATGGGAGCACTTCAGAGACGCTGTGTTCAACGCTGCCATTTCCACCTTTGTCAAGAAGACCAGCAGGTCGGTAGACTGGTTCGAGGCTCACTCGGAAGAATTGACACTTGTCATCGAAGAGAAGAGAAACGCCTTGGCAGCCTACAAAGCCTACCCAAGTCAGCGCAACTTACAGATCCTTCGGGCCGTCCGCTGCAAAGTGCAGCAGAGCGCCAGGCGATGTGCCAACAACTATTGGCTCCAGCTCTGCTCCCAGATACAGACTGCAGCGGATACAGGCAATGTAAGGGGAATGTGTGACGTCATCAAGCAGGCCCTCGGCCCAATCCAGAGGAAGACCGCTCCTCTGAAATCTGCCACTGGCGAGGTGATTCAGGACCAGACACTGCAGCTGAAGCGCTGGGTCGAGCACTACTCTGAGCTATACGCCAGGGACAATGTGGTCACCGAAGACGCCCTGAGCGCCATTGAGTGTCTGCCTGTGTTAATGGAGCTCGACAGCGAACCGACCCTGGAAGAACTCAGCGATGCCCTAGACTCCCTTGCTTCTGGTAAAGCTCCTAGCAAAGATGGCATTCCTGCTGAGACCTTGAAGTGCTGCAGAGGTAGCCTGCTCATGGAGCTGCACGAAATTCTCTGCCTCTGCTGGGAAGAAGGAGAGGTGCCACAGGACATGAGGGATGCCAACATCGTCACGCTGTATAAGAATAAAGGTGACAGGGGCGACTGCAACAACTACCGTGGAATCTCCCTCCTCAGTATTGTCGGAAAGCTGTTTGCTCGAGTCGCATTGAAGAGGCTCCAAGTACTTGCAGAGAGTCTATCCAGAATCACAATGCGGATTCAGAGCTGGCAGGTCCACCATCAACATGGTCTTTTCCCTCAGACAACTGCAGGAGAAATGCAGGGAACAGAAGCAGCCACTCTTCGTAGCCTTCATAGATCTGACGAAGGCCTTCGACCTCGTCAGCAGGGATGGCCTGTTCAAGATCCTCCCCAAGATCGGATGCCCACCCAGGCTCCTCAGCATCATCAGATCTTTCCATGAGAACATGAGGGGCACCGTGGTCTTTGATGGCCTAACATCAGGCGCCTTTGACATCCGAAGTGGAGTAAAGCAGGGCTGCGTACTGGCTCCAACCCTATTCGGGATTTTCTTCGCAGTTATGCTGCGGCCTTCGGATCTGTCACGGAGGGCATTTACCTCCGGACCAGGTCGGATGGGAAGCTCTTTAACCTCGCCAGGCTGAGAGCCAAGACGAAGGTTCGCCTGAGGTGTCTGCGCGACTTCCTTTTTGCCGACGACGCAGCAGTCACTGCTCACTCAACCGAAGACCTCCAAAGGCTCATGACCCGCTTCAGTGAGGCCTCTCAGGCTTTTGGACTCATTATCAGTCTGAAGAAAACACAAGTCATGGGACAAGGAGTGGACTCCCCACCTGACATCGGCATCTCCAATTACAAACTGGAAGTCGTTCACGACTTCGTGTACCTGGGCTCCACAATCTCTGACTCCCTCTCTCTTGATACGGAGCTAAACAAACGCATCGGTAAGGCATCTACTACCATGTCCAGACTGACAAAGAGAGTGTGGGCCAACAATAGGCTAACTGAGTATACTAAGATTCAGGTTTACAGATCCTGTGTCCTGAGCACTCTCCTATATGGCAGTGAGTCTTGGACACTCCGCGCCCGTCAGGAAAGACAGCTGAATGCCTACCACATGCGCTGCCTTCGACACATCTTGGACATCACCTGGCAGGACAAGGTGACAAACAACGCTGCCTCCGACACATCTTGGACATCACCTGGCAGGACAAGGTGACAAACAACAACGTCTTGGGGAGAGCAAGAATCACCAGCATGTACACAATACTGAAGCAGAGACGAATGCGCTGGCTCGGGCACGTTATGGGCGACGGCAGAATCCCCAAGGATCTCCTGTACGGAGAGCTGAGGCAGGGAAAGCGTCCAACAGGCAAGCTCCAGCTACGGTACAAAGACGTATGCAAGAGGGACCTGAAAGCCATGAACGTCGATCTTGCTATATGGGAGGCACTGGCTGCAGACCGTTCAGCCTGGAGGCAGTCTGTTCAGTCTCTCCAAGTTCCAGGAGTCACTTGCCAAGGAATCGGAGGCAAAGAGACAGAGGAGGAAAGCCGGTAGCCAGGAAGACAGACCAGAATGTGTGTATAGCAGTGTGTATGACCAGACTGTTGTGTATGACAGTGTGTATGACTAGACTGTTGTGTATAGCAGTGTGTATGACTAGACTGTTGTGTATAGCAGTGTGTATGAGCAGACTGTTGTGTATGACAGTGTGTAATACTAGACTGTTGTGTATAGCAGTGTGTATGACCAGACTGTTGTGTATAGCAGTGTGTATGACCAGACAGTTGTGTATAGCAGTGTGTATGACCAGGCTGTTGTGTATAGCAGTGTGTGTATGAGCAGACTGTTGTGTATAGCAGTGTGTAATACACAAGGTATACCCCTCCACAGGCCGGGGGCTCGACCAGGGGCTCGAGCGACTACCCGCAGTACTCCATGGTGCCGAGGACGACCTTCTCCTGTAGCGACCATCAGCATGGCGGCTACTACGCCGACCCCGAGGCTCAGTGTCAGGTTGGTGACCCTGCTGCTTCCCTCTCCCTGCCACACCATCCACCCACAGCTTTACAACCACGTTTCAGGCCTTAATGACCCTCCAGAGGCTGGTAGGGTTTAATAACCCTCCAGAGGATGATAGACCAATCTATCTTCCTGTGGTTGAAGTCTCCCATGATTAGTAGTCCAGATCCGTTCTGCTGGTGACGGAAGCTGCTCTCTCTATTATATTAATGGTGGCCATGTTGTTTCTATCATATTCCTGTCTGAATTTTCTGTCACTTGGTGGGGAGTTATAGATGACTACTGCTATAGTTATTCTCCTCCAATTGCTATGAAACCAGTTTTGTAGTCACCGAAACCTTCACAGCCCTGGATAACCATCTCCTCAAAACTCCAGCATTTTTTTACCACCAGAGATACATCACCTCCTCATCTTCCTTCTCTCTATTTCCTTACATCATAGTAATCCTGTGGAATCACTGCATTTATGGTTTTTCGTTAGCTTTGTTTCTGTGAGTGCTATTATGTCTGGGTTTTCTTCTAGTGCCCATTCTCCAAGTTCACTTGCTTTAATTGTAATCCCATCTATGTTAGTGTACATTGCCTTGAGACTCACTTTCTTCTGTACATTGTGTGTACTCACCTAATTGTACTTGCGGGGGTTAAGCTCTGGCTCTTTGGTCCCGCCTCTCAACTGTCAATCAACAGGTGTACAGATTCCTGAGCCTTTTGGGCTCTATCATATCTACACTTGAAACTGTATATGGAGTCAGCCTCCACCACATCACTGCCTAATGCATTCCATTTGTCAACCACTCTGACACTAAAAAAGTTCTTTCTAATATCTCTGTGGCTCATTTGGGCACTCAGTTTCCACCTGTGTTCCCTAGTGCGTGTGCCCCTTGTGTTTAACAGCCTGTCTTTATCAACCCTGTCGATTCCCTTGAGAATCTTGAATGTGGTGATCATGTCCCCCCTAACTCTTCTGTCTTCCAACGAAGTGAGGTTTAATTCCCGTAGTCTCTCCTCGTAGCTCATACCTCTCAGCTCGGGTACTAGTCTGGTGGCAAACCTTTGAACCTTTTCCAGTTTAGTCTTATCCTTGACTAGATATGGACTCCATGCTGGGGCTGCATACTCCAGGATTGGTCTGACATATGTGGTATATAATGTTCTGAAAGATTCCTTACACAAGTTTCTAAAGGCCGTTCTTATGTTAGCCAACCTGGCATATGCTGCTGATGTTATCCTCTTGATATGAGCTTCAGGGGACAGGTCTGGCGTGATATCAACCCCCAGGTCTTTCTCTCTCTCTCTGACTCTTGAAGTATTTCATCTCCAAAATGATACCTTGTATCTGGTCTCCTGCTTCCTACCCCTATCTTCATTACACTACATTTGCTTGGGTTAAACTCTAACAGCCATTTGTTCGACCATTCCTGCAGCTTGTCCAGGTCTTCTTGAAGCCTCAAGCTGTCCTCCTCTGTCTTAATCCTTCTCATAATTTTGGCGTCGTCAGCAAACATTGAGAGGAATGAGTCTATACCCTCTGGGAGATCATTTACGTATATCAGTAACAGGATAGGTCCAAGTACAGAGCCCTGTGGGACTCCACTGGTGACTTCACGCCATTCTGAGGTCTCACCCCTCACCGTAACTCTCTGCTTCCTATTGCTTAGGTACTCCCTTATCCACTGGAGCGCCCTTCCAGTTACTCCTGCCTGTTTCTCCAGCTTATGCATTAATCTTTTATGGGGTACTGTGTCATAGGCTTTCCGACAGTTCAAAAAAATGCAGTCCGCCCATCCTTCTCTTTCTTGCTTAATCTTTGTCACCTGATCGTAGAATTCTATCAATCCTGTGAGGCAAGATTTACCCTCCCTGAACCCATGTTGATGGGTTGTCACGAAGTCTCTTCTCTCCAGATGTGTTACCAGGTTTTTTCTCACGATCTTCTCCATCACCTTGCATGGTATACAAGTCAAGGACACTGGCCTGTAGTTCAGTGACTCTTGCGTGTCGCCCTTTTTGTATATTGGTACTACATTAGCAGTCTTCCATATTTCTGGTAGGTCTCGCGTTTCCAGTGACCTACTATACACTATGGAGAGTGGCAAGCAAAGTGCTCCTGCACACTCTTTCAACACCCATGGTGAGATTCCATCCGGCCCAACAGCTTTTCTCACGTCCAGCTCCAATAGGTGCTTCTTGACCTCATCTCTTGTAATTTCGAACCTATCCAAGGTCGCCTGGTTTGCTGCCACCTCTTCTAGCGGCGTGACTTCTCCCTGTTCTATTGTAAAGACCTCCTGAAACTGTGTTTACTAGTTGTGTTTTTGCGGGGGTTGAGCTTTGCTCTTTCGGCCCGCCTCTCAACTGTCAATCAACTGTTTACTAACTACTTTTTATTTTATTTTATTTTATTTTTTTTTTTCCCACACCACATGTGAGTGTGTGTTGTGTGAGTGTGTTGTGTGTGGTGTGTGAGTGTGTGGTGTGTGGTGTGTGTGTTGTGTGTGGTGTGTGTGTGAGTGTGTGTTGTGTGGTGTGTGAGTGTGTGTGGTGTGTGAGTGAGTGTGTGTTGTGTGGTGTGTGAGTGAGTGTGTGTTGTGTGGTGTGTGAGTGAGTGTGTGTTGTGTGGAGTGTGTGTGTGTTGTGTGGTGTGTGTGTGTGTTGTGTGGTGTGTGAGTGTGTGTGTTGTGTGATGTGTATCAGTGATCGTCTATCTGTGTTTCAGGTGTTCCACGTGTGCCTGAACGGTGGGAAGATGGGGTCGTTCCTGTGCCCCAACGGGACGCTCTTCAACCAGAACTACTTCGTCTGTGACTGGTGGTTCAACGTCGACTGTGCAAGCGCCGCCAACAAGTACGACCTCAACGCGGCCATTGGGGTCGTCCCTCCACGCAACTAGTGACCCTTCACCATGTGTAATGGTCGTCCGGGTGATCTTGGCTGGATACCGACGTTGTAACGCTTCAGTAATCCGTTAAAGAACACTGAAGTTCCCCATCAAAAATATTATAAAGAAAATGGATATGGTGAAGAAGGGGGACTAAAGAGGACGGAGTTCCGTCCACAAGCTGGTCTTGACATTTCTATAAATAAATAATATTTACTTCTGGGCATAAACAATGTCGACAATATTATGTTTGTCTTGTGTGTGGTTGCATATAATTGCGTTCATGTATGCATCCGTGTGTGTTTGTGTATGTATTCACCGTCCGTGTGTGTTTGTGTATGTATTCACCGTCCGTGTGTGTTTGTGTATGTATTCATCGTCCGTGTGTGTCTGTGCATTCTGTATTCTCTTCCTGTGCCATAGACCCAATGGCGACGTGTTGACGTAATGGGTCGTGACGTCATATGTGGCAACCAATAACCCTTCACGACGATAAACGTGACGTCATCAACAACCAATAGCGTAACGAACCAACAGTTCATGACGTAATTTTCTCGGTTGCATCATGTTCTATGTAGCCTAAAGTGCAATGTATGTTGGTAGTACATGTGACGTCATGTTGCTGGTTGACCAATAGTGCCTTCTTCGTGGTAAGATATGTGACGTCAAGTTGCTGGTTGACCAATAGTGGCCGTCTCAATGATAATACACGTGACGTCATGTACCTGGTCGACCAATAACAGCCTTCCCAGAGGTGAGACGTGACGTCATGTACCTGGTCGACCAATAACAGCCTTCCCAGAGGTGAGACGTGACGTCATGTACCAGGTCGACCAATAACAGCCTTCCCAGAGGTAAGACGTGACATCATGTACCTGGTCGACCAATAACAGCCTTCCCAGAGGTGAGACGTGACGTCATGTACCTGGTCGACCAATAACAGCCTTCCCTGAGGAGAGACGTGACGTCATGTACCTGGTCGACCAATAACAGCCTTCCCAGAGGAGAGACGTGACGTCATGTACCTGGTCGACCAATAACAGTGTGTCTGTGTTTCGTGTGAATCTGTGTTAATATTTTATTCTGGTAATAAAATGTGTTTATATAAAAGTTTGTGTTGTTAATCCTTATTGAAGAGTGTTAGTGGAGGTGTTTGTTGTAGTTAGTGTGTTTGTTGTTGTTAGTGTGTTGTAGTTAGTGTGTTTGTTGTAGTTAGTGTGTTTGTTGTTGTTAGTGTGTTGTAGTTAGTGTGTTTGTTGTTGTTAGTGGTAGTATTGTGTGGAGGGTGAAGTACTCACCTAGTTGTGTTAGCGGGGGTTGAGCTCTGGCTTTTTGGTCCCACCTCTAAACCGTCAATCAACAGGTGTACAGGTTCCTGAGCCTATTGGGCTCTATCATATCTACATTATTAACTGTGTATGGAGTCAGCCTCCACCACATCACTTCCTAAAGCATTCCATTTATTAACTACTCCCACACTGAAAAAATTCTTTCTAACGTCTCTGTGGCTCATTTGGGCACTCAGTTTCCACCTGTGTCCCCTTGTTCGTGTCCCACCCGTGCTGAAGAGTTTCTTTGTCCACCCTGACAATTCCCCTGATAATTTTGTAGGTGGTTATCATGTCTCCCCTTACTCTTCTGTCTTCCAGGGATGTGAGGTTCAGCTCCTTTAGCCTTTCCTCGTAGCTCAAACTTCTCAGTTCCGGGACCAGTCTGGTGGCATACTGCTGACTCTTCTCTAACTTTGTCTTTTGTTTAACTAGGTATGGACTCCAGGCTGGAGCTGCATACTCCAGGATTGGTCTGACATAAGTGGTATACAGGGTCCTGAACGATTCCTTACACAAGTTTCTAAAGGCAGTTCTTATATTGGCCAGTCTAGCATATGCCGCTGATGATATTCTTTTGATGTGGGCCTCTGGGGACAGGTTCGGCGTGATATCGACCCCCAGATTTTTCTCTCTATTTGACTCTTGCGAGATTTCACCTCCCAGATGGTACCTTGTGTTCAGCCTTCTGCTCCCTTAGCCTAATTTCATTACTTTACACTTTCCTGAGTTGAACTTTAGTAGCCATTTTCTAGACCATTCCTTCAGTTTGTCCAGGTTATTCGTATCTGTAGTCTGTCTATCTTCATCTGTTTTGATTCTTCTCATAATTTTTGCATCATCAGCAAACATTGAGAGGAATGAGTCTATACCCTCCGGAAGATCGTTCACATATATTTGAAACAGGATGGGTCCAGGTACTGAGCCCTGTGGGACTCCGCTGGTGACATCTCGCCACTCTGAGGTCTCCTTCCTCACAGTCACTCGATGTTTCCTATTGCTTAGATACTCCCTTATCCACTGGAACACCTTACCTTTTACTCCTGCCTGCTGCTCCAACTTTTGTAACAGTCTTTTATGGGGTACTGTGTCAAAGGCTTTCTGACAGTCCAAGAAAATGCAGTCTGCCCACCCTTCTCTTTCCTGCCTAATTTGTGTTGCTTGGTCATAGAATTCTATTAGGCCTGTGAGGCACGATTTACCATCTCTGAACCCATGTTGGTGGTGCGTTACAAAGCTGTTTCCCTCCAGATGCTCTACGAGCCTTTTCTTCACGATCTTCTCCATCACCTTGCATGGTGTACAAGTTAGGGAAACTGGTCTGTAGTTCAGTGTCTCTTGCCTGTCACCCTTTTTGTAAATTGAGACTACATTAGCTGTCTTCCAACTTTCTGGTAAGTCTCCTGTTTCCAGTGACCTGTTATACACCATAGAGAGTGGCACACTTAGTGCTTCTGCATCTTCCTTTAGTAGCCATGGTGAGATTCTGTCTTGCTCAACAGCCTTTGACACATTCAGCTCCAACAGATTCCTTTTGACCTGAAAAAGGAATCTTGGAGGTAAATTTACCTCACCAGTAAATTTACTGGTGAGGTAAATTTCCTCCAAGGTTGTTCGGTTTGCCGCCTCCTCGTTAAGTGCAGGGACCTCTCCCTGTTCTATTGTGAAGACCTCCTGGAATCTCTTGTTGAGTTCTTCACACACCTCTTTGTCGTTCTCTGTGTATCTGTTCTCGCCTTTCGCAGCTTCATCACTTGTTCCTTCACTGCTGTTTTCCTCCTGATGTGGCTGTGGAGCAGCTTTGGTTGGGTCTTGGCTTTACTCGCGATGTCATTTTCGTACTGTCTCTCTGCTTCTCTTCTCACTCTGAGGTACTCATTCCTGGCCCTCCGGTATCTCTCCCTGCTCTCTGGTCTTCTGTTATTCCTGTAGTTTCTCCATGTTCTTTTACTCAGTTGCTTCGCTACCTTACATTCCTGGTGGAACCAGGGGGTTTTTCTGTTGTTTTTCGCTTGTCTCCTTTTGGACCGGGATAAACCTGTCTCAAGGCTTCCTGACATTTCTCGGTGACATAATCCATCATATCCAGCACGGATATGATGGATGGATGTGTAATTTTTTTTTTTTTTACCTAAGTGTAGTTACAGGATGAGAGCTGTGCTCGTGGTGTCCCGTCTTCCCAACACTCTGTCATATAACGCTTTCAAACTACTGACGGTCTTGGCCTCCACCACCTTCTCACCTAACTTGTTCCAACCGTCTACCACTCTGTTTGCGAAAGTGAATTTTCATATATTTCTTCGGCATCTGTGTTTAGCTAGTTTATATTTATGACCTCTTGTTCTTAAAGTTCCAAGTCTCAGGAAATCTTCCCTATCGATTTTATCAATTCCTGTTACTATTTTGTATGTAGTGATCATATCACCTCTTTTTCTTCTGTCTACTAGTTTTGGCATATTTAATGCCTCTAACCTCTCCTCGTAGCTCTTGCCCTTCAGTCCTGGGAGCCACTTAGTAGCATGTCTTTGCACCTTTTCCAGTTTTTTGATGTGCTTCTTAAGATATGGGCACCACACAACTGCTGCATATTCTAGCTTTGGCTTAACAAAAGTCGTGAACAATTTCACACACACACACACACACACACACACACACACACACACACACACACGTGTGTGTGTGTGTGTGTACTCACCTAGTTGTACTCACCTAGTTGTGTTTGCGGGGGTTGAGCTCTGGCTCTTTGGTCCCGCCTCTCAACCGTCAATCAACAGGTGTACAGGTTCCTGAGCCTATTGGGCTCTATCATATCTACACTTGAAACTGTGTATGGAGTCAGCCTCCACCACATCACTTCCTAATGCATTCCATTTGTCAACCACTCTGACACTAAAAAAGTTCTTTCTAATATCTCTCTGGCTCATTTGGGCACTCAGTTTCCACCTGTGTCCCCTTGTGCGTGTGCCCCTTGTGTTAAATAGCCTGTCTTTATCTACCCTGTCGATTCCCTTAAGAATCTTGAATGTGGTGATCATGTCCCCCCTAACTCTTCTGTCTTCCAACGAATTGAGGTTTAATTCCCGTAGTCTTTCCTCGTAGCTCATACCTCTCGGCTCGGGTACTAGTCTGGTGGCAAATCTTTGAACCTTTTCCAGTTTAGTCTTATGCTTGACTAGATATGGACTCCATGCTGGAGCCGCATACTCCAGGATTGGTCTGACATATGTGGTATATAATGTTCTGAAGCATTCCTTGCACAAGTTTCTAAAGGCCGTTCTTATGTTAGCCAACCTGGCATATGCTGCTGATGTTATCCTCTTGATATGAGCTTCAGGGGACAGGTCTAGCGTGATATCAACCCCCAGGTCTTTCTCTCTCTCTGACTCTTGAAGTATTTCATCTCCCAAATGATACCTTGTATCTGGTCTCCTGCTTCCTACCCCTATCTTCATTGCATTACATTTGCTTGGGTTAAACTCTAACAGCCATTTGTTCGACCATTCCTGCAGCTTGTCCAGGTCTTCTTGAAGTCTTAAGCTGTCCTCCTCTGTCTTAATCCGTCTCATAATTTTGGCGTCGTCAGCAAACATTGAGAGGAATGAGTCTATACCCTCTGGGAGATCATTTACGTATATCAGAAACAGGATAGGTCCGAGTACAGAGCCCTGTGGGACTCCACTGGTGACTTCACGCCAATCTGAGGTCTCACCCCTCACTGTAACTCTCTGCTTCCTATTGCTTAGGTACTCCCTTATCCACTGGAGCACCTTACCAGCTACACCTGCCTGTCTCTCCAGCTTGTGTACCAGCCTCTTATGCGGTACTGTGTCAAAGGCTTTCCGACAATCCAAGAAAATGCAGTCCGCCAAGCCCTCTCTTTCTTGCTTAATCTTTGTCACCTGGTCGTAGAATTCTATTAAGCCAGTCAGGAAAGATTTACCCTCCCTGAACCCATGTTGGCGATTTGTCACGAAGTTCCTTCTCTCCAGATGTGTTACCAGGTTTTTTTTCACGATCTTCTCCATCACCTTGCATGGTATACAAGTCAAGGACACTGGCCTGTAGTTCAGTGCCTCTTGCCTGTCGCCCTTTTTGTATATTGGGACCACATTCGCCGTCTTCCATATTTCTGGTAGGTCTCCCGTCTCCAGTGACTTACTATACACTATGGAGAGTGGCAGGCAAAGTGCCTCTGCACACTCTTTCAGTATCCATGGTGAGATCCCATCTGGACCAACAGCCTTTCTAACATCCAGATCCAGCAGGTGTCTCTTGACCTCCTCTCTTGTAATTTTGAACCCTTCCAAGGCTGCCTGGTTTACCTCCCTTTCTCCTAGCACAGTGACCTCACCTTGTTCTATTGTGAAGACCTCATGGAACCTCTTGTTGAGTTCTTCACACACCTCTTTGTCATTCTCTGTATACCTGTCCTCGACTGTTCTAAGATTCAATACTTGTTCTTTCACTGTTTTCCTTCTGATGTGACTGTGGAGTAGCTTTGGTTCGGTCTTGGCTTTGTTTGCTATATCATTTTCAAAACTTTTCTCTGCTTCTCTTCTCACCCTGACGTACTCATTCCTGGCTCTCTGGTATCTCTCTCTGCTTTCTGGTGTTCTGTTATTCCGGAAGGTCCTCCACGCCCTTTTGTTCAGTTTCTTCGCTTCCATACATGCCCTATTATACCATGGATTCTTCTGTTGCTTCTCGGATGTCTCCCTTTGGGCCGGGATGAACCTGTTTACTGCCACCTGACACTTTTGGGTAACATAGTCCATCATACCCTGTACAGACTTATCTCTGAGGTCTGTGTCCCAAAGTATTTCACTTAGGAAACTTCTCATCTGTTCATAATTCCCCTTTCGGTATGCCAGCCATTTGATTCCTAGTTCTTTTTTGGGGGAGATAATTCCTAGCTCTACCAGGTACTAGGTACTCAAAGTTCAATACACTGTGGTCACTCATTCCCAAGGGCGCTTCCATCTTAACTTCCCTTATATCCCACTCATTTAGGGTAAATATCAAATCAAGCATTGCTGGTTCATCTTCTCCTCTCATTCTTGTTGGTTCCTTGATGTGCTGGCTTAGAAAGTTTCTTGTTGCCACGTCCAGCAGCTTAGCTCTCCATGTTTCTGGTCCTCCATGCGGGTCTCTGTTCTCCCAATCTATCTTCCCATGGTTGAAATCTCCCATAATTAGTAGTCCAGATCCATTCCTGCTAGCAACAGAAGCTGCTCTCTCTATTATGTTAATGGTGGCCATGTTGTTTCTATCATATTCCTGTCTGGGTCTTCTGTCATTTGGTGGTGGATTATATATGACTACGACTATAATTTTTTTTCCCTCCCGTTGTTATTGTACCTGTTATGTAGTCACTGAAACCTTCACATCCCTGAACAACCATCTCCTCAAAATCCCAGCCTTGTCTTACCAGCAGAGCTACACCACCCCCACCTCTTCCTTCCCTCTCTTTCCTTATAACATAATAGTCCTGTGGGAACACTGCATTTGTTATCGTTTTCGTTAGCTTTGTTTCTGTGAGGGCTATTATGTCTGGGTTTTCTTCTAGTGCCCATTCTCCAAGTTCACTTGTTTTATTTATAATCCCATCTATGTTTGTGTACATTGCCTTGAAGCTCACTTTCTTCTGTCCCTTCTCAAATCGCCTCCTTGGTGAGTGTTCTGCTGGTGGGGGAGGCTGTTCCATGGGTGTGAGGACCTGTGAGGTGGATAACAGGGTCTCAGAGGATACTGGGATGAGGGGCGGGGGATCTAGTGAAGGGGAAGGGACAGGGAGGGTATGGGGTGAGAGGGGAGGGAGGACTCGGCGGGAGGAGGGGAGGGGTAGAAGGGTGGGGATTGGAGATTTGGCTGAACATTTGAGTGGGGGCAGGGAGGGTTAGGGGTAAGGGGGGTTACTATGCAGAGGAGGGAGGCGGGGTTGTCCTCCCTTCTGGTGTTACTGGGTAGCTGGTTGTGGGTTCCCCCCTCGCCTCTGGGGGTGTTGTGTTGGGAGCTGTGACTTCCTGGTTTTCCCCTCTTGCCCTGCGCCTCTTCCTTGCTTCTGTCGCCACGGCTCTCTCCTCCCTTGTCATGTCTCTCTGGAGGAATACATTTATTAATTTTCCCACGTTTTTCAGGGAGCTCTTCCTTGATAGGATCTTCTCCTTTGTGCTCTCGTTTGCAAACACTATATTTATCATTCGGTCTCGGTCTTTGTTGTACCAACCTAGCCTGAAAACCTTCTCAATGCTATGCTCAGCCCCTTCCATGTCTAGTGCCTTCAGTACTTCATTCACTGCTGCTTTGTCCTTGTCATTCCGCTCTGTCCTATTAGAGCCTTCGTGCTCTTTAATACCCACAGCAACCACTGATCTGTTCCTTTCCAGCAGTTGGCTAGTGGAGCGTGCCGCCTCCTGTGAGGTGGGTGCTTTCATGGCCACCTCCATCACTGCAGTCATTACTTCAGAATTATTTTTTTTTAGCATTTCTGCAAATGTTGCTTTTATTGTGGCATTCTCATCCAAAAAACTATTACCACCTTCTCCCTGGATGATTTTCTGAGTCTCAGCCTCGATACCATTCTCTTTGAGGGCTCTAATCTCCTCATTTGCTGCTGTCAGCTCTCTTTTCAGGTGTGTGTGTGTGTGTGTGAGCGTGCGTGCGTGCGTCACGGGGAAGGGGTGATGGGGAGGGAGACTGACAAGGGTACACAGTAAACAAGACCTCAACAAGTGTCGTACATTATAACTGTCTATTAACGTGCTGGTAATGGTCCATTACGATAAGTTGAGGGAAGTTGCCAACGGCGGAACAACGCAACCACAGGTAATGGCTGTTTGCTCACATTAATGTGCTCACCTAGATGTGCACGTTGAGTCCGATCTCAGCTCCTGGGCCCCGGCAGCTTCGCTTCATGGAACTGACGATACTGACAGTCACATGTTAAACTAATTCCTGAGGTCTCTGTGATTTGTTGTGAGCACAATCACTCACTCCCCCTAGGAACACTCTCACCCCCCTAGGAACACTCTCACCCCCCTAGGAACACTCTCACCCCCCTAGGAACACTCTCACCCCCCTAGGAACACTCTCACCCCCAAGGAACACTCTCACCCCCTAGGAACACTCTCACCCCCCCTAGGAACACTCTCACCCCCCCTAGGAACACTCTCACCCCCCTAGGAACACTCTCACCCCCCCTAGGAACACTCTCACCCCCCCTAGGAACACTCTCACCTCCCCTAGGAACACTCTCACCCCCCCCTAGGAACACTCTCACTCCCCCTAGGAACACTCTCACCCCCCCTAGGAACACTCTCACTCCCCCTAGGAACACTCTCACCCCCCCCTAGGAACACTCTCACTCCCCCTAGGAACACTCTCACCCCCCCTAGGAACACTCTCACCCCCCTAGGAACACTCTCACTCCCCCTAGGAACACTCTCACCCCCCCTAGGAACACTCTCACTCCCCCTAGGAACACTCTCACTCCCCCTAGGAACACTCTCACCCCCCTAGGAACACTCTCACCCCCCCTAGGAACACTCTCACCCCCCCCTAGGAACACTCACCCCCCTAGGAACACTCACCCCCCTAGGAACACTCACCCCCCTAGGAACACTCACCCCCCTAGGAACACTCACCCCCCTAGGAACACTCACCCCCCTAGGAACACTCTCACCCCCCTAGGAACACTCTCACCCCCCTAGGAACACTCTCACCCCCCTAGGAACACTCTCACCCCCCCTAGGAACACTCTCACCCCCCCTAGGAACACTCTCACCCCCCCTAGGAACACTCTCACCCCCCTAGGAACACTCTCACCCCCCTAGGAACACTCTCACCCCCCTAGGAACACTCTCACCCCCCTAGGAACACTCTCACCCCCCTAGGAACACTCTCACCCCCCTAGGAACACTCTCACCCCCCTAGGAACACTCTCACCCCCCTAGGAACACTCTCACCCCCCTAGGAACACTCTCACCCCCCTAGGAACACTCTCACCCCCCTAGGAACACTCTCACCCCCCTAGGAACACTCTCACCCCCCTAGGAACACTCTCACCCCCCCAAGGTTTCATATAGCATCTGATATCATGGTTGTTGTATTGAGTGCATATTCTATAGCATTATTCCTTGTAATGATCCTCATATAATGCTTCAGTGAATCATTGTATAACCCTGAGATGTTTTCCTAACTGTACGTATTAACCCTTGTTCATTATTGTCTATTGTTATTATTGTGTTATTCTGATCTGCTTTTGTGTCAAAAATTCTTGCAACGTTCCTGTAAACTTTGTTTTTTTCTTTTTCAATGTTACTGTATTTATTCTACTTAAAACCATTTATACTTGTAAAGCTGTAAAGTACCTGTAAACATTTTGTTGAGAATTTTACTGTTAATTATCTACAAATGATCAGTTTAAGGACTTGCTTTAAGGTCAGTTTCAGGACTTGCTATAAGGTCAGTTTAAGGACTTGCTTTAAGGTCAGTTTAAGGACTTGCTTTAAGGTCAATTTAAGGACTTGCTTTAAGGTCAGTTTAAGGACTTGCTTTAAGGTCAGTTTAAGGACTTGCTATAAGGTCAGTTTAAGGACTTGCTTTAAGGTCAGTTTAAGGACTTGCTTTAAGGTCAGTTTAAGGACTTGCTTTAAGGTCAGTTTAAGGACTTGCTTTAAGGTCAGTTTAAGGACTTGCTTTAAGGTCAGTTTAAGGACTTGCTTTAAGGTCAGATTAAGGACTTGCTTTAAGGTCAGTTTAAGGACTTGCTTTAAGGTCAGTTTAAGGACTTGCTTTAAGGTCAGTTTAAGGACTTGCTTTAAGGTCAGTTTAAGGACTTGCTTTAAGGTCAGTTTAAGGACTTGCTTTAAGGTCAGTTTAAGGACTTGTTTTAAGGTCAGATTAAGGACTTGCTATAAGGTCAGTTTAAGGACTTGCTATAAGGTCAGTTTAAGGACTTGCTATAAGGTCAGTTTAAGGACTTGCTATAAGGTCAGTTTAAGGACTTGCTTTAAGGTCAGTTTAAGGACTTGCTATAAGGTCAGTTTAAGGACTTGCTATAAGGTCAGTTTAAGGACTTGCTTTAAGGTCAGTTTAAGGACTTGCTTTAAGGTCAGATTAAGGACTTGCCCGGAACGCTCTGTGTGCTAGTGGACTTGCCCGGAACGCTCTGTGTGCTAGTGGACTTGCCCGGAACGCGCTGTGTGCTAGTGGACTTGCCCGGAACGCGCTGTGTGCTAGTGGACTTGCCCGGAACGCTCTGTGTGCTAGTGGACTTGCCCGGAACGCTCTGTGTGCTAGTGGACTTGCCCGGAACGCTCTGTGTGCTAATGGACTTGCCCGGAACGCTCTGTGTGCTAGTGGACTTGCCCGGAACGCTCTGTGTGCTAGTGGACTTGCCCGGAACGCTGTGTGTGCTAGTGGACTTGCCCGGAACGCTCTGTGTGCTAGTGGACTTGCCCGGAACGCTGTGTGTGCTAGTGGACTTGCCCGGAACGCTCTGTGTGCTAGTGGACTTGCCCGGAACGCTCTGTGTGCTAGTGGACTTGCCCGGAACGCTCTGTGTGCTAGTGGACTTGCCCGGAACGCTCTGTGTGCTAGTGGACTTGCCCGGAACGCTCTGTGTGCTAGTGGACTTGCCAGGAACGCTCTGTGTGCTAGTGGACTTGCCCGGAACGCTCTGTGTGCTAGTGGACTTGCCCGGAACGCTCTGTGTGCTAGTGGACTTGCCCGGAACGCTCTGTGTGCTAGTGAACTTGCCCGGAACGCTCTGTGTGCTAGTGGACTTGCCCGGAACGCTCTGTGTGCTAGTGGACTTGCCCGGAACGCTCTGTGTGCTAGTGGACTTGCCAGGAACGCTCTGTGTGCTAGTGGACTTGCCCGGAACGCTCTGTGTGCTAGTGGACTTGCCCGGAACGCTCTGTGTGCTAGTGGACTTGCCCGGAACGCTCTGTGTGCTAGTGGACTTGCCCGGAACGCTCTGTGTGCTAGTGGACTTGCCCGGAACGCTCTGTGTGCTAGTGGACTTGCCCGGAACGCTCTGTGTGCTAGTGGACTTGCCCGGAACGCTCTGTGTGCTAGTGGACTTGCCCGGAACGCTCTGTGTGCTAGTGGACTTGCCCGGAACGCTCTGTGTGCTAGTGGACTTGCCCGGAACGCTCTGTGTGCTAGTGGACTTGCCCGGAACGCTCTGTGTGCTAGTGGACTTGCCCGGAACGCTCTGTGTGCTAGTGGACTTGCCCGGAACGCTCTGTGTGCTAGTGGACTTGCCCGGAACGCTCTGTGTGCTAGTGGACTTGCCCGGAACGCTCTGTGTGCTAGTGGACTTGCCCGGAACGCTCTGTGTGCTAGTGGACTTGCCCGGAACGCTCTGTGTGCTAGTGGACTTGCCCGGAACGCTCTGTGTGCTAGTGGACTTGCCCGGAACGCTCTGTGTGCTAGTGGACTTGCCCGGAACGCTCTGTGTGCTAGTGGACTTGCCCGGAACGCTCTGTGTGCTAGTGGACTTGCCCGGAACGCTCTGTGTGCTAGTGGACTTGCCCGGAACGCTCTGTGTGCTAGTGGACTTGCCCGGAACGCTCTGTGTGCTAGTGGACTTGCCCGGAACGCTCTGTGTGCTAGTGGACTTGCCCGGAACGCTCTGTGTGCTAGTGGACTTGCCCGGAACGCTCTGTGTGCTAGTGGACTTGCCCGGAACGCTCTGTGTGCTAGAGGACTTGCCCGGAACGCTCTGTGTGCTAGTGGACTTGCCCGGAACGCTCTGTGTGCTAGAGGACTTGCCCGGAACGCTCTGTGTGCTAGTGGACTTGCCCGGAACGCTCTGTGTGCTAGTGGACTTGCCCGGAACGCTCTGTGTGCTAGTGGACTTGCCCGGAACGCTCTGTGTGCTAGTGGACTTGCCCGGAACGCTCTGTGTGCTAGTGGACTTGCCCGGAACGCTCTGTGTGCTAGTGGACTTGCCCGGAACGCTCTGTGTGCTAGTGGACTTGCCCGGAACGCTCTGTGTGCTAGTGGACTTGCCCGGAACGCTCTGTGTGCTAGTGGACTTGCCCGGAACGCTCTGTGTGCTAGTGGACTTGCCCGGAACGCTCTGTGTGCTAGTGGACTTGCCCGGAACGCTCTGTGTGCTAGTGGACTTGCCCGGAACGCTCTGTGTGCTAGTGGACTTGCCCGGAACGCTCTGTGTGCTAGTGGACTTGCCCGGAACGCTCTGTGTGCTAGTGGACTTGCCCGGAACGCTCTGTGTGCTAGTGGACTTGCCCGGAACGCTCTGTGTGCTAGTGGACTTGCCCGGAACGCTCTGTGTGCTAGTGGACTTGCCCGGAACGCTCTGTGTGCTAGTGGACTTGCCCGGAACGCTCTGTGTGCTAGTGGACTTGCCCGGAACGCTCTGTGTGCTAGAGGACTCTGTTGACCCCCAATGTACCTTCTCGTATATATAAATAAATAAGTAAAAAATATAAAAAAATAAATAAATGTGTTGTATGTGGGTGCTGAAGTTGAGGCTCTTATTTACTGCTAGGTGAACAGGTGCATGAGGTGATAGGAAACACGCTCAACCATTTTTGCACGGGCGGGATTCGAACGTTCTCAATTGTAAGTCGAGAAGGAACCCGACTGTAGTACAGGGACCCTCATACCTTCACAAGTGGTTGATGCAGGTCAAGGGAATGTATTCAATCCCCATAACCTCACAATCAGGAAGCACATTAACAAAAAATAAAATGCCCTTCCCGAAGCGCTGTGCGTGCTGGTGGCTTAACAACCATGTAACAACTCTTGTATATATATATATAAACAAATAATAAAAATCTAAGCATATATCTAGTACAGTGTACCTTCAATGATGTATCAACTGGGTCCGTTTTCTACTATTGATTCCTTTAAAGAAAGTGTACTGTCAACTATGGGGGACATTAACAATTATCTAATACCCTTAACAATTCATTGTTTATATTCATATTACCAAAATTTACCTGCCGCCTGAGGGCCTCAATCTCCCGAGTGGCTTCGACGTGCACAAGACGCCGGCGACTTGTCGAAGGTCCTATTTTGCTCCTGAGAATTAATTTTATTAGGATTCTTAAACTCAAAACCAAATCAAATGGTTAATTGATTTAACTGCGCCGGCCAACAAATGACGTTTTGAGAGTAGTCCGTTTTTTTTTAATTACGTTATATTTTAGTTATTTTTTTAATGTTTTCATCTTTTTGTTTTGAAATGAAAATAGTTGAGTTTGGAAATATTTTGACATTAACACTCTCCGAACATTTATAAAAAGAACAAAAAATGGCCACTGCTTTACATGGGAAAGCGAAGGGTTTCTGATGGGGAAAAAGACACTTGCGCAGCGCGTTCAACAGGCGCTGTGCAGGGAGCACAGGCCGGCATTCTAGGTACTAGTAAGCTCTACCTTTAGTCCGGGAATTCTTATATCCTTACTCCTTGGCGGCACGGTCTCATGGCCTGAGTTAATTTCTCCTCCAATTTAACATCAGGCATTTCCCAGTCTCTATGTAAATTCCGCACGCATTGATTAATTTCCGTATTAACACAACTATTGGGTTTAACATTGTCTTATCTGGTCTCTTAGCCAGTCTTCATTATTAAATGTTACGTTGTTTACTCCCATTATATTTACTTTACATGTCCTGATTGTCTATTTCACTTATGTTATACATTTGACTTATACTTTACTCCTAGACAATAAGCTTATTTGGTGTTCTGCAGATTTTGATTTTTCTTGTTATTTGGCTATAAGCATACTTTGTTAAATGTTACTACGGGTGTTCATATTAAGTTTATATTATTCATAGTCATATCAAGTTTAAGATAAATACTAAGCACTACCTAATTAACTCCCTGTAACCTACCTCACCCCTAAATGTTAACACATGTCTCTTATTTTTAACAATGATGTTTGTCGATCAAATTGTTTATTTGCTATTTTTCTGCCATGTTCCCCCCCCCCCCATTTTTATTTTTATATTTTCTCAACACAATTTATACTTTAATCTCAATTAGTATTAAGTTTTAGTATTTAGTGTTTTTCCTGCCCGAAACGCTTTGCGTCATAGTGGCTTTAGGCATTGTATGTACTAGCTCTATCTATAAATCCATCAATGTTTGTGTCACACCTTGTATGTATGTACTTTACCTGAATAAACATTTTAATTTTTTATATTTTTTTATTTAGCTGTACTTAGACTTAGCCACGTATATGTTATAGCATTTGTCAGGTACTCGCCTATAGCCGCCCCATTTACATGTTCTACAGAAATTTACTTACTTGTATTCTACTGCTTAATAAATAAGCCCCCATACTGCTGGCGTCTTTTTTCTCCCTGATCAGAAATATGTTCTTATAATTGCACTATAAATTTTTTTTGTCAAAAACAGGTGCGCAGTGCAGGGGTTAATCCAGTAAAAGTACACACATACAAGACGAGTTACAAACAGGATGTTAGGCGTCTACAGAGGTACACACTATGTCTATAGCCACAACTACTATTTATTTATTTATACAAGAGTTCTTACATTCTTGTACAGCCACTAGTACGCGAGGCGTTTCGGGCAGGTCCTTAATCCTATGTTCCCCGGGCCAAATCGTTTAACAACCAGGAACTCATTTTATTGTTGGGTAAACAGAGGCTACAGTTAAGGATTTGCTCCCAGTAAATCCTCCCCGGCCAGGATTCGATCCCAGGACAAAGCGCTCGCGGAACGCCAGGCGAGTGTCTTACCACTACACCGCGGGAAGTGCTGCACCCACCGTTAACGCTAACATCCTCAGGTGTTGTATTTGTGGTTAGGGCATCAGCGGGTAGGAGAGTCCATGGGGTTTATTAATATTAATAATAATAATAAAGAAAATCATTTGGGGCCATGTCCTGATCCAGCATTCTATAGTGATTTCTAGACGTCTGGGTTAATGCAGGCGCCACAAACAAGGGTGACACAGAAGAGAGGTAGTGCCAGGTGCCACCAACAAGGGTGACACAGGGTGACACAGAAGAGAGGTAGTGCCAGGCGCCACCAACAAGGGTGACACAGGAGGGACGTAGTGCCAGGCGCCACCAACAAGGGTGACACAGGAGGGACGTAGTGCCAGGCGCCACCAACAAGGGTGACACAGGGTGACACAGGAGGGACGTAGTGCCAGGTGCCACCAACAAGGGTGACACAGGGTGACACAGGAGGGACGTAGTGCCAGGCACCACCAACAAGGGTGACACATGAGGGACGTAGTGCCAGGCGCCACCAACAAGGGTGACACAGGGTGACACAGGAGGGACGTGGTGCCAGGCGCCACCAACAAGGGTGACACAGGAGGGACGTAGTGCCAGGCGCCACCAACAAGGGTGACACAGGAGGGACGTAGTGCCAGGCGCCACCAACAAGGGTGACACAGGGTGACACAGGAGGGACGTAGTGCCAGGCGCCACCAACAAGGGTGACACAGGGTGACACAGGAGGGACGTAGTGCCAGGCGCCACCAACAGATGGCAGCACCGCAGTGTTTACCTCGGCGGCGTCTCTCAGACACTCACAAATTTATTCCTCATTTTGGGGCGGTTTTTGTGGCGTGAGGAGGAGGTGATGAGGGAGCGAGGCGGCCTGAGGTGAGGTGGGGGTGAGGCAGGGTGAGGTGAGGGCCAGGGAGAGGTGAGGGAGCAGGGAGAGGCCAGGGAGAACTGCAGTCATCGATTGTTGCTCCTCCATACACACCGTGTCTTATGTGTTGTTATGAGGGGGTTGTGGGGTTGTGGGGCCTGGGGAGGGGTTGTGGGGGTGTGGGACCTGGGGAGGTGTTGTGGGGGTGTGTATGGCCTGGGGAGGGGTTGTGAGGGTGTGGGGTCTGGGGAGGGGTTGTGGGGGTATGAGGGGGGGGGGGGCGAGCAGCTCATACGTACACTCAGATTTGTGTTTGTTGATTATTTGGGGTGTTGTTGTTTTTAGGGGTTGTTGTTGTTGTTGTTGTGAGGGGTTGTTGTTGTGAGGGGTTGTTGTTGTTGTGAGGGGTTGTTGTTGTTGTTGTTGTGAGGGGTTGTTGTTGTTGTTGTGAGGGGTTGTTGTTGTTGTGAGGGGTTGTTGTTGTTGTGAGGGGTTGTTGTTGTTGTTGTTGTGAGGGGTTGTTGTTGTTGTGAGGGGTTGTTGTTGTGAGGGGTTGTTGTTGTTGTTGTGAGGGGTTGTTGTTGTTGTTGTGAGGGGTTGTTGTTGTTGTGAGGGGTTGTTGTTGTTGTTAGGGGTTGTTGTTGTTGTTGTTGTGAGGGGTTGTTGTTGTTGTGAGAGGTTGTTGTTGTTGTTAGGGGTTGTTGTTGTTGTTGTTGTGAGGGGTTGTTGTTGTTGTGAGGGGTTGTTGTTGTTGTGAGGGGTTGTTGTTGTTGTGAGGGGTTGTTGTTGTTGTGAGGGGTTGTTGTTGTTGTTGTGAGGGGTTGTTGTTGTTGTTGTGAGGGGTTGTTGTTGTTGTGAGGGGTTGTTGTTGTTGTGAGGGGTTGTTGTTGTTGTTGTGAGGGGTTGTTGTTGTTGTTGTGAGGGGTTGTTGTTGTCATGGGCGGGGTTTGTGTACATTGTGTGTTTTTTGTCTTGGTGGGGGGGGGTTGTGTTCATCAGAGACCGGGCCTCAGGGACAGTGATCCTCAGAATCTGCACTGTAAGGGGGGGGGGAGGGGCTTGTGTCCTGGGGGAGGGGTGTGGTTTTTCCTGTTGGGGGAGAGGTTTTGGCCAGGGGTGTGGGGGGGGTGTGGGGCTCAGAGGATGGGGGGTGTGGTGGCTCAGAGGATGGGGGTGTGTGGGGGCTCAGAGGATGGGGGTGTGTGGGGCTCAGAGGATGGGGGGGGGGTGTGGGGCTCAGAGGATGGGGGTGTGGGGGCTCAGAGGATGGGGGGTGTGTGTGGGGCTCAGAGGATGGGGAGTGTGTGGGGCTCAGAAGATGGAGGATGGGGGGGTGTGGGGCTCAAAGGATGGGGGGGTGTGGGGCTCAGAGGATGGGGGGGGGGGTGTGGGGCTCAGAGGATGGGGGGGGGGTGTGTGGAGCTCAGAGGATGGGGGTATGGGGCTCAGAGGATGGGGAGTGTGTGGGGCTCAGAGGATGGGGGGGTGTGGGGCTCAGAGGATGGGGGGGGTTGTGGGGCTCAGAGGATGGGGTGGTGTGGGGCTCAGAGGATGGAGGATGGGGGGTGTGGGACTCAGAGGATGGGGGGGGGTGTAGGGCTCAGAGGATGGGGGGGGGCTCAGAGGATGGGGGGTGTGTGGGGCTCAGAGAATGGGGGGGTGTGGGGCTCAGAGGATGGGGGGGTGTGGGGCTCAGAGGATGGAGGATGGGGGGTGTGGGGCTCAGAGGATGGGGGGTGTGGGGCTCAGAGGATGGGGGTGTGTGGGGCTCAGAGGATGGGGGGTGTGGGGCTCAGAGGATGGGGGGTGTGTGGAGCTCAGAGGATGGAGGATGGGGGTGTGGGGCTCAGAGGATGGGGGGGGGGTGTGGGGCTCAGAGGATGGAGGAGGGGGGGTGTGGGGCTCAGAGGATGGGGGGTGTGGGGCTCAGAGGATGGGGTGTGTGTGTGGGGCTCAAAGGATGGGGGTGTGGGGGCTTAGAGAATGGGGGTGTGGGGGCTCAGAGGATGGGGAGTGTGTGGAGCTCAGAGGATGGGGGGGGGGGTGTGGTCCAGTCGGCGTGTACCTCCACGGCTGCCGTGGCTACAGGGACAGTGTTGTGGACTGTTTCCTGCAGAGATTACATGCTTCATGCTTTTTTTTTTTGTTAATTAATATTGTGATACGGGTGTCTATGCTGGAGTTTTGGCACCATATAGGTACTTGCCTAGATGGGTTGGTACAGTGTGAAACAGCAGCTTGGTGTCTCCCGTGATAGTAGATTACTGACCTGGAGCACTACCTGGAGAGGGTTCTGGGAGTTCATCTACTCCCTGAGCCAGGCTCGACTAGTGATAACTTGGTCCACCAGGCTGTTGCTTGGAGTGGCCTGCAGGCCCACATATGCCCCCACAGTCCAGTTGGTCCGGCACTTCTTGCATTGTACAGGAGACGGTGTGTGTGTGTGGGGTATTATCAATGTGTACACCTTGTCGGAGAGAATACGATTATCTCCACACTAGCAGCATTTGGTATGTTACTTGCTTTGTGTAGATTTCATTATCATTGGTGATGTTATGCTGCTATGGGAAAATAAGACAATTTCTACTGTAGTTTTTGAAGTGGATAAGAAACAAAGCAGTTGTGAGTCATTCCATTAGAGAGGCATGGCCCAAGAGCTAAAGCACCATCCTTAAAGCTTTAGTAGGTATGAGCTGTTTGCAAATGTGCATTTGTGTCATTTTGAGGTCAAATAAGCTTCCTATTTTGTCATGCATCCTGAGAGTGGAGCTGCTCCTTGCTCTTCAAGTCTGGCCTCAGGCTGGGCTTGGGAAGCAGAAGAACTCCCGAAAGCTTCTCCAGGTACTCCAGGTATGCCTCAGGTACGCTCTCGTGCTGCCTTGTCCTGGAGACCTCCATTGAATATCTCCAAATATTTTGGTTGGTTTCACATACTGGGAAAGGTATACCAGCAGCCTGTTCCATAATATAAAAAATAGGTACATTTTACCTATAGCTGCATTTACACTACTATGTTGTCATTTGTGTGAAGATGTCAGTTATATTGTCTGTAATAGTGGATGTTTAATGTATTTATATATATATATATATATATATATATATATATATATATATATATATATATACAAGAAGATACATTGGGATTGTGAGGATACATAGCACAGTAATAACATTCTTGTAAAGCCATTCTTGTAATGCTTTAAGACTGTTTGACATAAGTATTTATCAAGAGTATTTGAGGAAAGCAGCACCCCGTGGGCTGACATCTGACGTATTCACACACTGGTTATCAAATGTGGCATGTTTATGCACATTTTTTCTCTTTCTGACTATTTAATTCATGCAGTATTGTACTAATATATTAAAGAGTGTAAATGGAACATGTGACAACTATGAATCTTGAGGCTTTAGGACCAGGAAGAACCCCAAGCCATCCTTGAGGTATTTAGGGTCACAGGTCAGGCCCCCAGAACAATGTTCAGGGCTCCCTGGTTCCATCGTGGAAATCTTAAGATTATAATATTTATCCTAATGGGTTTCTGTAAAATTCCTTTCATGTTTAAATACTGTATGTTTTTAAATTACAGTATATTGGATGTTATTGGATCTTATTATTATGCACATGTTAAAAAGATGTTGAAGCCCTTAGATATGGTGATGTTGATTAGGCAGTGGGTGGGTCTGTGTGTAGGTGGGGGTGTGTGTGTGTAATTACCTAAGTATAGTTACAGAATGAGAGCTACGCTCGTGGTGTCCCGTCTTCCCAGTGCTCTTTGTCGTATAATGCTATGAAACTACCGACGGTTTTGGCCTCCACCACCATCTCACCTAACTTGTTCCAAAAGTCTATCACTCTGTTTGCAAAAGTGAATTTTCTTATATTTCATCGGCAGCTTTGCTTAGTTTAAATCTATGACCTCTTGCTTGTGAAGTTCCAGGTCTTGGGAATTCTTCCCTATCAATTTTGTCAATTCCTGTTACTATTTTGTACATAGTGATCATATCACCACTTTTTGTTCTATTTTCTAGTTTTGGCATATTTAATGCCTCTAACCTCTCCTTGTAGCTCTTGTCTTCATCTTCTGGGAGCCATTTAGTGGCATGTCTCTGCACATTTTCTAGTTTGTTGATGTGCTTCTTAAGATATAGGCACCATACACCATTTTTTTTTTTTTTTTTTGCTCTGAGGGGCGAGTTTATTGGGCAGCGCCACTCATCCTGTGAGTGGACACACCACCACAGCAGCATGTGCAACACTCCCCAATAGGAAGAATACCCGCTGGGTTGTTCATCCTGTCACTTGTACTCAGACACAGCTTGGACTTGCTTAACTGTCTCAAGTGAACAGCTCCTCAAACAAGAAGATTAACATCTGTCAATTTGACAAATAGTGTTTTCCTAACTCAAGCAATGTGGGGTTTATTATTCTACACATATTTCTAGTGTCCCCCAGGTGTTCACATTCACATAGATAGTGGTCAAGGTGATGTCCATCACTTTCATCACAGATTCTGCAACACCGCTGATCAACTGTTGTTTCCATTCCAAATCACCATGGATATTTGTATCCAAGACAGATTCTCCCTATTATTGATTCTCTCCCGCGTCCTTCTCCTCCTTGTCCATAATGACTGGAATTGCTAGCTGCAACCATGCTGTACCATCGTACAGATTCACTGATTTGTGCTTCTATCCTCCTTTCCTCAGTTACCTTGTCACGGTGATGTTGCCTGACAATACCTCTAATTTGTAGAAGAGTCTTGGGTATGAAGTATTCAATATGGTCTCCTTCAGCAGCCAGCACATCTGCTTGTTCATTTCCACATATTCCAACATGGCAGGGGATCCACAGAAGCTTGGTGACTCTTTCCTGGTTGGTTAGTACCCTTTCAGCTCTCTTAATTTCAGCGACTATTGCAAGATTTTCTGCCCGATTTTTACTTGGGCTTTGCAGTGCTGCTTTTAAATCAGTGCAGATCACTGCTCCATTAGTGTTTCGTTCAAGGAATCTTAACGCCATAACAATGGCAGTTAGCTCTGCTTGTGTTGAAGAGGCATAGCACCAATTCGCGCTTTTTCTTCATTTCTGTGTTAAAAAGCATTATCCTTAATTACAGTGTATGCTGCACCAGCCCTGCCATTGACTGGATTAGATGACCCATCAGTGTAGATTTGATTTACTGTAGTTCATTTCCGGCTTCTTTATAAATTTCCTTGAGATACTTGTGCCTCATTTCTTGTGGTATCATGTTGGATTTTTTCGTTGCCATTTCATTGATGATAATCCTGCATGAGTCATCCTGCCAGGGAGGTAACCTCTCTACAGGCATGAGCTCACGGGCTTGCTCAAGCAGGTGATGTTCTTTGAGGTTGCAGACTGATCTGTGATGCCATTTTTTGCTTCTCCTGTTTCCTCCTGTTAGCAGCACAGAACTCAGTTTTTTCTTAGCAATATCATTGTAATAGGGATCTCTGGCTATCCTAATTGCAAGCTTAGCATTCAGTTCCTTATTTCTGCTTTTAACACTGGAGAGGGACAACGCCTCTCATAGATTAGACGTTTTGGCAGTTCTTGAACTCCAAGAATGATTGGCATGGCTTCATTTTGTATTCTTTTGAGCCTTTTCATATTGCTTTGGGAGTAGGTGCACAAAACTGGTGAGGCATAGTCTATGACAGAATGCACATAGGCTGTGTACATCATTTTAAGCACGGCAATAGAGGCTCCATGTCCATTCCAGGTCATAGCTTTCAGTGCCCTGAGTTGACTTTTGCATGTTCCTATGAGCTGGTTGAGCTCCTCTTTCTTCCCTTTGTTAAGCTGACAATAACACCAAGGTACCGATAGTGGTCAACCCATTCAAGCGTTTCACCATTAATTTGTAGTTCTTCATTTTCTCCCCGCTGGTGATGAGAGTATGCTTCTGTCTTGTTTGTGGAGAGAGTGAAACCGAGCTCAACACATTTCCTTCCAAGGAGTTCAATGGACTGTTTAATTTTTCCCAATGATGGGGCTTGTATTAGGACATCATCTGCATACCCCACTTGTTGCATCCCTTCCGGAGAATCAATATTTGCAATGGTGTTCATAAGTACATTGAATAGTGTGGGGGCTTAAGACTCCGCCTTGGGGGGGTACCGAGTTCCATATTCATTGTTCTTGAAACTGCTCCATTGAAGCAGATCTTGGCTTTCCTCCCTGTGAGGTAGTCTTCAATCCATTTCATGAGTCCCCCCTTGACACCCATGCATGCAAGCTCATCCAGGATCAGAATCCCTTGTGCTTTGTTAAGCTCCTTTGACGTCAACAAATACAGAGTATCTAACTTTGCCATTAGCCAGGTAATTAACTATACAATTTGCTGTGCTCCGTCCTTTAACAAATCCGTTGACCCCCTCCCCTTGCCTTCATATTTTGTGCAACAGTCAGTTTAGAATGATTCTTTCAAGCATCTTGCAAGTGCATGACCTGAGACTGATACTTCTGTAATTGCCAGGGTCATTGGGCTTTGGTATTGGAACGATTATTGAGTGTTTCCTTTGTGTGGGCAACACTCCTCTTAGGAATGATTTATTAAAACAGGTGGAGTAGTGGATTCCCAGACACCACACAGTGCATTAAGTATGTCGTAGGTGACTCCATCCTCACCAGGTGCAGTACTTTTACCCTTTTTCATAGCCTCCCTTACTTCCTGGGCTGTGATTGGTTCCCCATACTCATCATCCAGTGATGATGAGTCTGTGCTCTTCTTAACCTTAGTTCTCCTGTCATTATGCTGCAGGAGCTGTTCCTTGCTAATTTCTGCAGGGAGGGAGGAGGAGGATGCTGCATCACTCCACTTGTGAATTAGTTCCTCAGCCCTACCCTTGGGGTCTTTGTGAGCCAAACGCCGGGTTCTGCCCCCCTTAGTTATCTGAATTTTTGCCCTTGTCTTGTAGATGCACTTGTCTTGTAGATGTTTCTCTTCCCTGGCTACTTGACACACAGTTTTAAGCAGCTCTTGGTTGCTCTCAGTGGGATGTCTCCGGTACTCTCTACTCGTGTCCCTTACATTTTCATTGAGCATCTTTATGTAATCGTTCTCATACCATTTTATTTTCTTCTGAAGGTTACATCGCCCAGTCATATGGTGCAGATCTCGAATTCAGCTATCAATTTGGTTACTGTATTAAGATCATCAACAAATTTATCAGTGTCTTCTGGGATTTGGTATTCCGTGAACCAGTTATTCATCCTGTTTATGAAGCGTGGCCTCATATCTGGTCTAGGTGATAACCTTTTTCTTTTATTTGTCTCTTTCCTCCTCTTGCGTATGTCAACGGTGGTAATCAGTGCCCAGTGGTCACTTCATAAGCTGTGTGCTATGTGTGTACTGGCATCCATGTCCTGTGCATTTGGCAGAAGAGCATAGTCCAATCTTCCTCCTCTGAGGTGAGTTGGCTGTTCATCACTCAGGACCCTGAGGTTTTCACTTCCCCTAATATAAAGTGACAGTTTCCGTCCATTGACATTGGGCTGATGACAGTTGGCACCAAAGTGTGGGTGCCTGGCATTTAAGGTTACCAACTAGCAGGGTAGGTTTCTCATTAACAAATTCAGGTAGTGTGTCAAGGTCAAGTTTAGTCTGTGGCACATATAGGTTGATTATATGTAGGGCATTACTGTTTAAGTAAAGGGTTACCTCTAGTGATTCATACTCATCCCCCCATGTGGAGGTCATCAATAATCTGTGCGGGAATGTTGTTGTTAACAAAAGTGATGAGACCCCATTTTCTTTTCCCAGCGGGCAGTGAGAACTTGAGATAACCGTTGAATCTTGGGTTGACGTACCTACCAGGGTCTCCTGTAGCACTATGACGACAGTTTGGTGTTCACGGACATACTGCATGATGTCATTAATTCTATTGCGGACTCCGTTGCAGTTCCACTGTAGTATAGTGAGATGTTCTTGAATGTGATTATCCATCATGAGGTTGGTTGTCATCAGATGCGCTATGTCCGTTATGTTCACTTGTGTTATGTATTCCATGCAGACCTGCGGTAGTGTGCACTGGTGTTGCTGTGCACACTGATGTTGCTTTGTTCATTGGGGTTGTTGCCGTGTGCACCAGTGCTGTTGCATGGTCCGGTGTTGCTGCACACACTTGTGTTATGATATCATAGTGTGTGCTAGCATGCTCTGATGTGATGGTATCATTGTGTCTGCTGTCATTTACTTGGACAGCACTTGCTGTATCACCTTGCTCCAGGCTATGGCTTTCTGGACCTGATAATATCTGCTTCCGCAGGATATCCAGAATTTGTTCCTGGGAATTCTTGGTCTGGCCAATGGCGGTCTCATACACCATGTTGATGTGCTTCTCAAGATATGGACACCATACATCATGTTGATGTGCTTCTTAAGATATGGGCACCATACAACCGTTGCATGTTCCAGTAGTGTGAACGTGTGTGGGGTGTTTATGATAAATAAAGAAAGAAAGAAGTTAGAAAGTGGTAGCAAGAAGAGAGTGATGGAATATTTGGCATGATTAGTTTAAGCTTTTTATATTGGGAAGAGTACAGTATAGTACTGTACATTGGAAATACAAAACTGTAAAGTAGGAGTACAGTATAGTAGAGTGTGTTGTGCTGCTACTCTGCATGTTTTCACTGCTGATTTTATTACAGCACTGACAGGACTGATCAATTTATAATGTGTCAGTTCTATTGTAATGTGCCAGTACTGGAGCAATAGCCATGTTTGGAGACATTCCTCTAGCCACAGTCTCTTATTTTGTTTCAAAATACTTGTTTAGCTATTCCTTGTGGTGATTCCGAGGATCAACGTCCCCGTGGCCTGGTTTCTGACCTGGTTTCTCCTGGTTTCTGACCGGGCCTCCTGATTGGTGGTTTGGTCAACCAGGCTGTTGGATGTGGCTGCTTGCAGCCTGATGTAAGAATCATAGCCTGGTTGATCAGGTATCCTTTGGAGGTGTTTATCGAGTTCTCTCTTAAAACACCATAAGAGGCCGTCAGTAGTGGCCCTTATGTGTAGCGGGAGTGTTGAAAAATCTTGGGCCTTTGATGTTGATCGAGTTCTCTCTCAGCTCCCCAGAAGTACAGTATAGAATAAATCAGCATAATAAGCTCACTGGAATACCAAACTAATTATTGTTGTTTACATTGTAACAGGAAACTGTTATTAAGCATTATCTGATATATTTTTGTGTAAGATAGCAACATCCTGGGCCGACTGTCGTGTGTACGAGGGCATGCGTATGGCCAGCAGGCAGCTGGGCGTAGCTTGACTAGATATGTTAATAAATATAGCCCTGCTGGAAGCCCAGAGGTTAGCTTAGCAGTACTTAACACAGCAGGACTGAGCTTTAGCTCTTGGGGCCCTGACTCTCTTTATACTTGTTGGTCTTCTAGTGATGTGACTATTGTCCCCCCCTTTGTTCTTACTTGTATTTACTTAGGAAACTATGGTTGGATGGCATAGCTTATATTCACTTGTACATAGTTCATTCTTCTTGCTTACCATCTTTACAATGAAGTATTTCCTCATTTCTTGTGACTCATCTATAATATCTAGCTTCCATGTGTTTTATCTAATTACAATACTGAACAGTCTTAGTATTCTGGTTGTATCTACAGTGTATTGGTACCCCTGAGTATTTTCTATATCTGAATCGTGTCCATTATATTTCACTTTTCTTCTAGGGTCGTAAAATTTTCCTTTGGTCTATTCATGTAAGTTAATTCCTTAACTTTTGGGACACTATCAGTCTTGAAGGAAACATTCCGATGTTTTTGTCAATCTTTGTATTTTTTTTTTTTGAGATGGGGCTCCATGCTGGTGCTGCATACTCTTGCACTGGTCAGACAGGTACTGTATAAATTATGAATACATCCTTGTCTACTGCAAATTATAAAAAGAGGAGAGTATTTTTACAAGCGCCGAGCTTAAGAGAATATTCAACTCTTATTCATTCCTTCATTCAAGAACATTCATTCTTACTGAATGTTTTTCAGTAAGAATTTTCAAACTAAGTATATGGCAAAGGTACAGTATAGCAATGTACTTTTTGGCAGTTTGGCAGATAGTAATTTTATATTTGATTGGTTTTGTCTTGTTATTATTAATCTTGGCACAGGTTACTTTAGTTTTTAGTTACAACATTATGTTTTATGTTTCCAATCTCCACCTTTTGTGTTCCTGTTCCTTGGCTCCCTGCTCTCATATGTCACACTAGAACACACCTCTTCTGCCTCTTGGCCACAGATCACAGTCACCAGTATAACTCTTCCCCTCATCCTCCCCCTCATCCTATCCCCTCATCCTTTCCCCCCCCCCTTTCTTTCCCCCCTCCTCTTCTTCATTATCATCTTGCGTCTTGCTTCCTCATCTGCCTGACAGTACTAGCCTCTTGTTACTAAAGTTTAGTAGTACTCTACAGTATATTCTGTACTTAGCATGCATAACAAACATGTGTGATATGGTAACAAACTGTTCTGCATTCATTATTGTTCTCGACTTACCTAATTGTGCTTGCGGGGGTTGAGCTTTGGCTCTTTGGTCCCGCCTCTCAACTGTCAATCAGCTGGGGTACAGATTCCTGAAGATACATCGCATTCCTGTATACATCGTTGCTTCCAAGTTTACATGGCCTGGTGGCGGTGCAGCAAAACATCCTCAAACACACTTAATTTTTTTGTGAACAGCATCTCATTGGTAAATGCTCCTACTATTCCTAATGGATTAACATCATACCTTGAACAGAAAAAGGTTAAAAGAATGTACAAGAATGTAACAACTCTTGTATATATCTCAAAAAAAAAAAAAAAAAAAAAAAAAAAAAAATGTCAAAATTTTTAATTAGCTTTAAAAATATTAAAATGTCACCAAATGTTATTTTATTCATTATGGTCACAGAATGGCATATAACGTTCACTTTTCTCACTGCAAAATATTGTTTGAGTTTACTGTAAAAGATTTTTTCAATATGGCCATCCAAATACGTACAAAATTTATACACAACAAATGTATAACTCCAAAAGTTAATGGTTTATGGTTTATGAGTAAATGAGAGTGAGGAAACCTTAGAACCAAGCACTTTGCACATATGTAAAAATGGTGAGAATCAGTCAGAAACGGAATTTTTTAAGCTGTCTCGGTTGATTTTTTTTTTTTTAGATAATTGAAGTTAAGTTATTGACACTGAATATGGTAGTTCTATTTAATGAATTTTCTTGTACGTTTTAATAAACATTGCTTGACATTCGTACTCAAATATGTGAAAGTTGCAGATCAATGTGTGATTGAAATGAAGTCAAGAAGAAATAACCCCCCTTCCTCCCCCCCCCAAAAAAAAAAAAAAAATTAGGGATAACATATATTGCATTGACTCTATTGGCCATATATAAGTGATAAGGCTTTCATCTGGTCCTCATTCATCAATACAACCTAAAGATACAAAGAAAATAGTTTGAAATCTGTAAAAATATCAGCCCTCCAAAAAAGTCACAATTTCTGCCACCTGTGGCTGATTAACATGTTGACCAATTTTGTTGCAACTTTTCATGCTTAGTGCCGGATATGCATCCTCCAAGATGTAGGAGTTACAATGAAATCCACATTAAAACAGGAGAAAAAAGAAAAGAGAAAAAAAAAAGTGGTTGTCAGCTTTTCATACAAAGGGACATAAAGAAATATTGCCATTGGGCAATGTATTTACTGTATATGATATACAGTACTGTACTGTATAATAAAATACAGCATAATAACATACTAACTCATTATTATGTGTGAAATCTGGCCCTCCAGGTGGAACCAGCTACATATCTACTTTGTAGACCTTCCTTACTATTACTTGTCTTCTTTGTGCGTCAGACAGGTGCTTGCATCTCTTTATCCCTAATTGCCAGTAAATTGGAGGTGTTATTGTTATTATCAGTACCGGTTGCCACCCGTCGCGCATGCATTTATTTTGTACAAATTTGTCAAAAATAATTTCTTAACATATTGCGAAGAAAATTTCACGACGCTGATGGCAAATAACTGGAGATTTGTTTCAAATTTTTCAATATTTTTCATATTTTGAAAAATACACTACGTCACCAGGCCCTTTAAGTTATCGTGCAGCAGTAACAGCAGTATTTCCTGTGCTTATTGCTACAATAATGCATTATGTACACTTAGTAGTGTGAGGTCACTGTATGGTGGTGGTTGAGGATATTTATGGTTCGGATTTCTCCCCCTGTGGCAACAAGTGTTTGCCTTGTTTACTCTGTGGTGCTCAATTGACTTCAAGCAGTTGCTTTTGTTGTGCTTCCTGGTGGGTTCTTTCTCGGGTTTGGTTCGATCTTTGATCTGCAAGCTCCCTTCATCATGTAGGCGAAGTCAGTTTTTGGTTGGGGGTTTCTAGTAGGTTATCGTCTTGAGATGATTTCGGGGCTTAGCGTTCCCGCTGCCCGGTCCTCGACCAGGCCTTCTTTTTTGTTAACCACCATGTTGTGGGTTAACAACAACAGATTCGTCTGCTGAATCAGTGTGGCCACCTGTTAATATCTGCACTCATCATACCAGCTTAATGGTTCGCTATGGTGAACACAAATGTAAATATTTATATATAACGTGTATTTACCTGTATAGTTTTATTATTATTATTTTCTACCACAGACGTGGCCACACACTTACAATGCTAACCAGCATATATACATTTTCTTCTGTCCTTCATGGACAGGGTGAGAGATTTGTTAAACTTATAGTTCAGTGATTTATTGAACAATCAACCACAGAAGATGATTTTAGTGCTTTTAAAATGCTAACCTAACCTACAAATATAAGTACTCAGATTTACATCTGTCCTGCATAAACAGTGTTCGAGGTGTCTTTTTATATAGTGTCATCAATGTGCATTTACAAAGGAGAAATGCAATTCTGACCAGCTTCCACATACCCTGTATTAGAATATACACACAAATATACAGTACATATATACACATATACCACATATATCCACATGTACATATATACATACACCAATGTCTCTCCTACTCTGACAGGGTAAGATAGCTTCCATAGAAACTAGTATGATATTAAACACATAACCACTGAAGGTGATTAAGATGCTTGTACAAGCTCAGGTTATAGGTACATGCATTGTATAACAGATGTATTACATATTGCATAGGTACAATACATTATATAATGATACATTACATGATCAATCTTGGGTACAAGTTCAATATATCATCGTGTTCCAGTATTCGTATAATATTTACAGAGTTCAGCATACCTCAGACCAATAGGGCAAAAATCAGTCAGTATGGGGACATTCTACAATATAATGTACAAGGGAATGCATGTTTTCTCTTTCACAAAGTTGACACATTGTGTTAACTTGTTAATACGTGGCTGGGGCCGGGTGACACACGGGTGTGTCTGCCTGGGCCCTGTATATCTCCCATGTGGTTGTACAGTAGGTCTTTATATTTATTTCCTGTATATACTTGTATATATATATATAATGTAAAGTTAGCATTGTTGGTAGGCTTTTTTTTTATACATTTATACTTAAGCTTACGTACTAGATGAGAGCTACACTCGTGGTGTCCTGTCTTCCCACTACTCTGTCATATGACTCTTTGAAACTACCGATGGTTTTAGCCTCCACCACCACATCACTTTTTCCAACTGTCTACCACTCTGTTCGCAAAAGAAAACTTCCTAATATTTTTTCGGCACCTTTGTGTGTAGAATTTGTATATTAAGCACATGTAAGAATTTGAGCAGGAATGCTTTACTCAACTAGTACTCACCTGGTAAATGCCATGTGGTAGTTAGGTCTCAAGTTCATTATGGTTTTGACAACCGATTTTGATTTGGTAATAATTTTAACGTTAAAAGGGCTTTTTAGTTTTGAAATTCATTTTGATAAAGTAATTTAAGTGCGATTTTATTATAGCAATCAGTTGAAAGGACTTCATATGTTGTCATTTGCAATGTTGCTTCTCTTTCTAGGTGTAAGAGTTTTCTTACATTATTTAAAAGTACAGTAATGCTAGTTGGAGGTTCTTGAGCGTGGCTCGGACTCAGGATCTCGAGCGTGGCTCGGACTCGGGTTGTTGAGTGTGGCTCGGACTCGGGTTCTTGAGTGTGGCTTGGACTCTGGTTCTTGAGTGTGGCTCGGACTCGGGTTCTTGAGTGTGGCTCGGACTCTGGTTCTTGAGAGTGGCTCGGACTCTGGTTCTTGAGGGTGGCTCGGACTCTGGTTCTTGAGCATGGCTCGGACTCGGGTTCTTGAGAGTGGCTCGGATTCGGGTTCTTGAGCATGGCTCGGACTCTGGTTCTTGAGAGTGGCTCGGACTCTGGTTCTTGAGGGTGGCTCGGAGTCTGGTTCTTGAGCATGGCTCGGACTCTGGTTCTTGAGCATGGCTCGGACTCGGGTTCTTGAGCATGGCTCGGACTCTGGTTCTTGAGAGTGGCTCGGACTTGGGTTCTTGAGGGTGGCTCGGACTCTGGTTCTTGAGGGTGGCTCGGACTCTGGTTCTTGAGCGTGGCTCGGACTCTGGTTCTTGAGCGTGGCTCGGACTCTGGTTCTTGAGCATGGCTCGGACTCGGGTTCTTGAGAGTGGCTCGGACTCGGGTTCTTGAGAGTAGCTCGGACTCGGGTTCTTGAGAGTAGCTCGGACTCGGGTTCTTGAGAGTAGCTCGGACTCGGGTTCTTGAGAGTAGCTCGGACTCGGGTTCTTGAGCGTGGCTCGAACTTGGGTACCATTAGTGCTAAATGTTTTTTAGATTCTTTTGAGAAATTTCTTAGCTAACATGAAATTTGTTGAACTGTACTTGAACTGTCTGTAATATTTGTGGGAGACTGAACTGTCTGTAATATTTGTGGGAGACTGTATTGTCTGTAATATTTGTGGGAGACTGAACTGCTGTAATATTTGTGGGAGACTGAACTGTCTGTAATATTTGTGGGAGACTGTACTGTCTGTAATATTTGTGGGAGACTGTATTGTCTGTAATATTTGTGGGAGACTGTATTGTCTGTAACATTTGTGGGAGACTGAACTGCTGTAATATTTGTGGGAGACTGTACTGTCTGTAATATTTGTGGGAGACTGAACTGCTGTAATATTTGTGGGAGACTGAACTGTCTGTAATATTTGTGGGAGACTGTACTGTCTGTAATATTTGTGGGAGACTGAACTGCTGTAATATTTGTGGGAGACTGAACTGCTGTAATATTTGTGGGAGACTGTACTTGTTCTGCTGTAGTATTTAAGAAGTACTTCAGTTGTTGGATACAGTGTCGGTTAATCATTGGTTAAAATATTCATAAGACTTGAAGTATAGCTTTGTGTTCTCGAAAAAAAGTATCAGTAAATGTTTGGGAATAAAGTGTGATAATGTCAGAGGTAATTTGTTATAGTCATTAAGTGCACTTGGCTCCATAATTGACTTACAATTGGGGATCTCAGATAACATTTAAAGACCAGACGGAAATGGTTGAGCATGTATCATTTCACCTAATGCTTCTATTCACCTAGCAGTAAATGTGTAGTCATTGTAGGTTGCATCCTAGGAAAGGTCAGTAGGTTGACCGTGAGGGGAACTTCAATACAAGCCTAAAGTGTCTGTGTGTGTGTGTGTGTACTCACCTATTTGTGCTTGCGGGGGTTGAGCTTTGGCTCTTTGGTCCCGCCTCTCAACTGTCAGTCAACTGGTGTACAGGTTCCTGAGCCTACTGGGCTCTATCATATCTACATTTGAAACTGTGTATGGAGTCAGCCTCCACCACATCACTGCCTAATGCATTCCCCCTGTGTGTGTGTGTGGGTGTGTGTGTGTGTGTATATATATATATATATATATATATATATATATGAACATATAATATATGTTGTATATATATATAATATATGTAATATAACATATATATATATGTGTATATATATATATATATATATATATATATATATATATATATATATAAACATATATATATATATATATATGTATATATATATATATATATATATATATATATATATATATATATACAGTATATATATATATATATATATATATATATATATATATATATATATATATATATATATATATATATATATATATATATATATATATATATATATATATATTAGTATATTTTGGTAGCAGTCTTTCCTGTAGACATATTATTAAATATGACCGAAAAAGTAAGATTAATAATTCTAACACAAATTTTCTCGATCTTTCTTATGTTTCTTTTCACTGTTGATGGTAATTGAAAAATCAATTCTCCAAAATTCATTTTTATTTCTAGTCTGACGCGACACTTGAGCACGTTTCGTAAAACTTATTATATTTTCAAAGACTTTAGTTTACACACACACACAACTATAACTGAATAGAGCTTAAACATCTTCGATTTTTTATACCTGCATTTGGGTGAGGTGATATGTTACAACAGTTTTGGATGAGGTGAAAACAAACTTTCAACACAAGCCAGAACACGAAACAATGGGTATTGAAGGTAAGAATGGAAGTAATTGCAGAGGGCCTATTTGCCCATATTTCTTGATGCTTCTATATTGGAGCGGAGTCTTGAAGTGGGTAGAATATAGTTGTGCATTAATTGGCTGTTGATTGCTGGTGTTGACTTCTTGATGTGTAGTGCCTCGCAGATGTCAAGCCGCCTGCTATCGCTGTATCTATCGATGATTTCTGTGTTGTTTGCTAAGATTTCTCTGGTGATGGTTTGGTTGTGGGAAGAGATTATATGTTCCTTAATGGAGCCCTGTTGCTTATGCATCGTTAAACGTCTGGAAAGAGATGTTGTTGTCTTGCCTATATACTGAGTTTTTTGAGGCGTACAGTCCCTAAGAGGGCATTTGAAGGCATAGACGACGTTGGTCTCTTTTAAAGCGTTCTGCTTTGTGTCTGGAGAGTTTCTCATGAGTAGGCTGGCCGTTTTCTTGGTTTTATAGAAATCGTCAGTTGTATCTTCTGATTTTTGTCTGTAGGGATAACGTTTCTATTAACAATATCTTTCAGGACCCTTTCCTCCGTTTTATGAGCTGTGGAAAAGAAGTTTCTGTAAAATAGTCTAATAGGGGGTATAGGTGTTGTGTTAGTTGTCTCTTCAGAGGTTGCATGGCGTTTCACTTTTCTTCTTATGATGTCTTCAACGAAACCATTGGAGAAGCCGTTGTTGACTAGGACCTGCCTTACCCTACAGAGTTCTTCGTCGACTTGCTTCCATTCTGAGCTGTGGCTGAGAGCACGGTCAACATAAGCGTTAACAACACTCCTCTTGTACCTGTCTGGGCAGTCACTGTTGGCATTTAGGCACATTCCTATGTTTGTTTCCTTAGTGTAGACTGCAGTGTGGAAACCTCCGCTCCTTTCCATGACTGTTACATCTAGAAAGGGCAGCTTCCCATCCTTCTCCATCTCGTAAGTGAAACGCAACACAGAAATCTGCTCAAATGCCTCCTTCAGCTCCTGAAGATGTCTGACATCAGGTACCTGTGTAAAAATGTCGTCAACATACCTGCACTATATGGCCTCCTCTTGACATACCAGAAAACATTCTAAGGAAACTACTCCAAGCTTGTACTAAAGAGGCACTTTTCTTGAGCCCGGATGGGCACATGTATAAGCAAGTAGATGGGGTCGCCATGGGTTCTCCCCTTGGTGTCCTGTTTGCGAACTAATACATGGGTACCATCGAGCAAAAAGTCTTAGTCGACATGAACTTGAAACCGGCCATATACTGCAGGTATGTTGACGACATTTTTACACAGGTACCTGATGTCAGACATCTGCAGGAGCTGAAGGAGGCATTTGAGCAGAATTCTGTGTTGCGTTTCACTTACGAGATGGAGAAGGATGGGAAGCTGCCCTTTTTTTTTTTTTTTTTTTTTTTGAGATATATACAAGAGTTGTTACATTCTTGTACAGCCACTAGTACGCGTAGCGTTTCGGGCAAGTCCTTAATCCTATGGTCCCTGGAATACGATCCCCTGCCGTGAAGAATCGTTTTTTCATCCAAGTACACATTTTACTGTTGCGTTAAACAGAGGCTACAGTTAAGGAATTGCGCCCAGTAAATCCTCCCCGGCCAGGATACGAACCCATGACATAGCGCTCGCGGAACGCCAGGCGAGTGTCTTACCACTACACCACGGAGACTGTAAACAGTCTCACAGTTTCTGTAAACAGTTTCTAGATGTAACAGTCATGGAAAGGAGCGGAGGTTTCTACACTGCAGTCTACACTAAGGAAACAAACATAGGAATGTGCCTAAATGCCAACAGTGACTGCCCAGACAGGTACAAGAGGAGTGTTGTTAACGCTTATGTCGACCGTGCTCTCAGCCACAGCCCAGAATGGAAGCAAGTCGACGAAGAACTCTGTAGGGTAAGGCAGGTCCTAGTCAACAACGGCTTCTCCAATGGTTTTGTTGAAGACATCATAAGAAGGAAAGTGAAACGCCATGCAACCTCTGAAGAGACACCTAACACAACACCTATACCCCCTATTAGACTATTTTACAGGAACTTCTTTTCCACAGCTCATAAAATGAAGGAAAGGGTCCTGAAAGATATTGTTAATAGAAACGTTATCCCTACAGACAAAAATCAGAAGATACAACTGACGATTTACTATAAAACTAAGAAAACGGCCAGCCTACTCATGAGAAACTCTCCAGACACAAAGCAGAACGCTTTAAAAGAGACCAACGTCGTCTATGCCTTCAAATGCCCTCTTGGGGACTGTAAGCCTCAAAAAACTCAGTATATAGGCAAGACAACAACATCTCTTTCCAGGCGTTTAACGATGCATAAGCAACAGGGCTCCATTAAGGAACATATAATCTCTTCCCACAACCAAACCATCACCAGAGAAATCTTAGCAAACAACACAGAAATCATCGATAGATATAGCGATAGCAGGCGGCTTGACATCTGCGAGGCACTACACATAAAGAAGTCAACACCAGCAATCAACAGCCAATTAATGCACAACTATATTCTATCCACTTCAAGACTCCGCTCCAATATAGAAGCATTAAGAAATATGGGCAAATAGGCCCTCTGCAATTACTTCCATTCTTACCTTCAATACCCATTGTTTCGTGTTCTGGCTTGTGTTGAAAGTTTGTTTTCACCTCATCCAAAACTGTTGTAACATATCACCTCACCCAAATGCAGGTATAAAAAATCGAAGATGTTTAAGCTCTATTCAGTTATAGTTGTGTGTGTGTGTAAACTAAAGTCTTTGAAAATATAATAAGTTTTACGAAACGCGCTCAAGTGTCGCGTCAGACTAGAAATAAAAATGAATTTTGGAGAATTGATTTTTCAATTACCATCAACAGTGAAAAGAAACATAAGAAAGATCGAGAAAATTCGTGTTAGAATTATTAATCTTACTTTTTCGGTCATATTTAATATATATATATATATATATATATATATATATATATATATATATATATATATATATATATATATATATATATATATATATATTTTATTAAATATGACCGAAAAAGTAAGATTAATAATTCTAACACGAATTTTCTCAATCTTTCGTACATTATGCTTCACTGTTGGAGGTAAATCAAAAATCACTTCTCCAAAATTCATTTTTATTTCTAGTCTGACGCGACACGGGCGCGTTTCGTAAAACTTATTACATTTTCAAAGACTTCACAAATACACAACTGATTAGAACTTGCATTTCCCTGATTTTATATCTACATTTGAGTGAGGTGGGAAGGGTGATGTGGCATTACATTTGAGTGAGGTGGGAAGGATGATGTGGCATTAGAGGATATTAATAGGGTATTAAAAGTATCAACACAAGACAGAACACGAAACAATGGATATTGAATAGAAGTGTTTGTAGAAAGCCTATTGGTCCATATTTCTTGATGCTTCTATATTGGAGCGGAGTCTTGAGGTGGGTAGAATATAGTTGTGCAATAATTGGCTGTTGATTGCTTATTTTTTTTAATTTTTTTTTTTAATAAAATATGTCTACAGGAAAGACTGCTACCAAAATATACTAATATATATATATATATATATATATATATATATATATATATATATATATATATATATATATATATATATATATATATATATATATATATTCACAGGCTTCCTGTCCATTACAAAGCAAATAAAGTTTGTTACTAGCTGTCATTATAAATTGTGCAGGTTAGATGAAATTGAAAAAGGAAAGATACCCACTGAGGTTTGATTAAGATCATTTGTGCCTTCTGTAAATCTTTTTGTGTGCTTCCGCTCTCAGGATGATTATGACTTGCTTGGTAAACTACCGCTCACAGGATTAGTATGGGAAGGTCAGTAAATTAGCCACCTCTGGCAGCAACAGTTAGTCTCCGAAATAAGGTATAAATCTGTTGTAATTTTGTCTTCCAGACGCGAGTGAAGGTTGAGAATCTCTCGGTGACGACTCCTTAGCTGTGAGCCAAGGTAGGTACAGTGCACTGCTGCATCTTTTTATAAAATGAATTTTGTTGAAGATTGTCGATAATTTGAAATAAATTTGGTTAATTTTTATGCTGTAGTTGACCAGGGATGTCAACAACTTCCTGTAGGGTGTGTACAGTTCTTTAAAGTCGTGGAACGTAATAATATGTAAGAGAAAATGTCACAATACTATGGAGGGGAAGCAATTATGCAGCCCCCTTGCATGCATCCTCTTCTCTTGACTTCTCCTTTGTAAAAAATCCATTGGTTTGGCCTAACCAAAAGCATCGGAATAAAGACTACCCCACCTAACCCACCGGAGCTGGTAAGCTTTAAGTGTTAGTATTGTGGTCTTTCTTCAGTTCCATGAACCATCTCAATTTTTATGCCAGAGTTGGTTGCATGCAAAATGTTGTGGGTTCAACCAAACGAGAGGTTGGACGTGTGTAATGTTCCAGAAAGAAGTGCGTCGCGTTCTTTGGACTCGTACGTGTGGGTTGGGTTACTAATTATGGATATGTTTAATAACATGAACACTATGGAAAATCTTGGAAAGTAATGTACAATGAGCTGTATGATATAATTTATGATGATTATCCATGCGAAGACTGCAGTATCCACAACAGTACTGTAATGCTCTTGTTCTCTTAGAAATAATTGTCACATTATATTTGTCAGTGTTTCGAAAGTGTGTCATTCTCTGGGGGTTGAAGGCAGGGAAAGGTGTGGGGAAGGGTGGAGGGGCTGGAGGCAGGGAGGGGTGTGGAGGGGCTGGAGGCAGGGAGGGGTGTGGAGGGGCTGGAGGCAGGGAGGGGCTGGAGGCAGGGAGGGGTGTGGAGGGGGCTGGAGGCAGGGAGGGGTGTGGAGGGGGCTGGAGGCAGGGAGGGGTGTGGAGGGGGCTGGAGGCAGGGAGGGGTGTGGAGGGGGCTGGAGGCAGGGAGGGGTGTGGAGGGGCTGGAGGCAGGGAGGGGGCTGGAGGTAGGGAGGGGTGTGGAGGGGGCTGGAGGCAGGGAGGGGTGTGGAGGGGGCTGGAGGCAGGGAGGGGTGTGGAGGGGGCTGGAGGCAGGGAGGGGTGTGGAGGGGCTGGGACAGACAGTCTAGTCATAGCGGTGGTCGGGAGTGGACGGTGCGTGTGTGTGTGTAGGAGGGACCTCTTACTCCTGCCTCTCCCAGCACGTGATGTTTGTTATCTCTCTCTCTCTCTCTCTCTCTCTCTCTCTCTCTCTCTCTCTCTCTCTCTCTCTCTCTCTCTCTCTCTCTCTCTCTCTCTCTCTCTTTCTCTCTCTCTCTCTCTCTCTCTCTCTCTCTCTCTCTCTCTCTCTCTCTCTCTTTCTCTCTCTCTCTCTCTCTCTCTCTCTCTCTTTCTCTCTCTTTCTCTCTCTTTCTCTCTCTCTTTCTCTCTCTCTCTCTCTCTCTCTCTCTCTCTCTCTCTCTCTCTCTCTCTCTCTCTCTCTCTCTCTCTCTCTCTCTCTCTCTCTCTCTCTTTAATCCAAGTCGTTACAGAAAATGGGTGTAATACAACGTTTATTAAAGAAAGCTGTATTTTGTTACAGAAAATGGGTGTGTGTGATATTACGTTTACTGAAGAAAATGGTGTTAGTGGTTAACATGACGTTTGTTAAAGAAAACGGGACTGTTACAGAAAACAGGATTGATGTTTCATTAAAAGGAAACGTTGTTAATATAAACAAATATGTTGAGATTATATTTATATATAAATATATATATATATATATATATATATATATATATATATATATATATATATATATATATATATATATATATATATATATATAATTTCATTTCTATATAAAGCAAGCAACTTAGAGATTGGTGTTATGAAGACACGGGGGTTAAGGAGATGTGTATAGATACGCATGTTTATATACCAGGATAATTTGTATAGAAATGGTAATGTATAATAGTGGTGTTTTGGGTTAAGTATACAGGTAAAGTATAGTTTACTGTTACTCTAGTGTACCTGGTAGTTGCCCCAGTTTACCTTGTAGTTGCCCGAGTTTACCTGGTAGTTGCTCGAGTTTACCTGGTAGTTGCCAGAGTTTACTTGGTGTTTGCCAGAGTTTACCTGACAGTTACTCTAGTTTACCTGGTAGTTACCAGAGTTTACCTGATAGTTACTCTAGTTTACCTGGTAGTTGCCAGAGTTTACCTGGTAGTTGCCAGAGTTTACCTGATAGTTGCCAGAGTTTACCTGGTAGTTGCCAGAGTTTACCTGGTAGTTGACAGAGTTTACCTGGTAGTTACCAGAGTTTACCTGGTAGTTACCAGAGTTTACCTGGTAGTTACCAGAGTTTACCTGATAGTTACTCTAGTTTACCTGGTAGTTGCCAGAGTTTACCTGGTAGTTGCCAGAGTTTACCTGGTAGTTGCCAGAGTTTACCTGGTAGTTGACAGAGTTTACCTGGTAGTTACCAGAGTTTACCTGGTAGTTGATGGAGTTTACCCTGTAGTTGCTCGAGTTTACCTGGTAGTTACTCTAGTTTACCTGACAGTTACCAGAGTTTACCTGATAGTTGCCAGAGTTTACCTGGTAGTTACTCTAGTTTACCTGGTAGTTGCCAGAGTTTACCTGGTAGTTACTCTAGTTTACCTGGTAGTTGCTGGAGTTTACCTGGTAGTTAAGAAGGTACATAGGAAGCCAGGAGTCTCACCAGGATAAGTTTACACCAAGTGATCAAGGCCCCCGCCCCCCCCCCTCCCTGGGGCCCAAGGGGGGGGGGGGCAACCTTGGACCTGCTCATGGCAATACTCTTCCCCAACATGTGTTTATCTGTAACTGTAAACCCGGGATACCCGAAGTTTGCTTTGGCCTAGTCTACCCTGCCATATCTCTAAGTCTATCCTAGACTATTATAATATATTCTTCTCGTCTGCTTGTATAGCCTTGCTTAACCTGCCTAGCCTAACCGTTTCCACGAGCCGGGCCTAACGCTGCGACAACCCGTCCTCTTGTAAAGAACGTCGCTTTTCGGACGTGTGTGTTACATAAGGCCAGACATTGTCGTAGTAGAAAATGGAAGCGGTTGGGGAAAGTGACGTACTGTCCCGTTTTCTGTTGTGGGTCCTCTGGCAGGTTAGGGTAGAAGGGTGGTGGTGGCAGTAGTGAGGGTGGTGGAGGGTGGTGGTGGCAGTAATAAGGGTGGTGGTGGCAGTAGTGAGGGTGGTGGTGGCAGTAGTGAGGGTGGTGAAGGGTGGTGGTGGCAGTAGTGAGGGTGGTGAAGGGTGGTGGTGGCAGTAGTGAGGGTGGTGAAGGGTGGTGGTGGCAGTAGTGAGGGTGGTGAAGGGTGGTGGTGGCAGTAGTGAGGGTGGTGAAGGGTGGTGGTGGCAGTAGTGAGGGTGGTGAAGGGTGGTGGTGGCAGTAGTGAGGGTGGTGAATGGTGGTGGTGGCAGTAGTGAGGGTGGTGAAGGGTGGTGGTGGTAGTAGTGAGGGTGGTGGTGGCAGTAGTGAGGGTGGATGGTGGCAGTAGTGAGGGTGGTGGTGGCAGTAGTGAGGGTGGTGGTGGGTGGTGGTGGCAGTAGTGAGGGTGGTGGTGGGTGGTGGTGGCAGTAGTGAGGGTGGTGAAGGGTGGTGGTGGCAGTAGTGAGGGTGGTGGTGGGTGGTGGTGGCAGTAGTGAGGGTGGTGAAGGGTGGTGGTGGTAGTAGTGAGGGTGGTGAAGGGTGGTGGTGGCAGTAGTGAGGGTGGTGGTGGCAGTAGTGAGGGTGGTGGTGGGTGGTGGTGGCAGTAGTGAGGGTGGTGGTGGCAGTAGTGAGGGTGGTGAAGGGTGGTGGTGGCAGTAGTGAGGGTGGTGAAGGGTGGTGGTGGCAGTAGTGAGGGTGGTGAAGGGTGGTGGTGGCAGTAGTGAGGGTGGTGAAGGGTGGTGGTGGCAGTAGTGAGGGTGGTGGTGGCAGTAGTGAGGGTGGTGAAGGGTGGTGGTGGCAGTAGTGAGGGTGGTGGTGGCAGTAGTGAGGGTGGTGAAGGGTGGTGGTGGCAGTAGTGAGGGTGGTGGTGGCAGTAGTGAGGGTGGTGAAGGGTGGTGGTGGCAGTAGTGAGGGTGGTGGTGGGTGGTGGTGGCAGTAGTGAGGGTGGTGGTGGGTGGTGGTTGCAGTAGTGAGGGTGGTGGTGGGTGGTGGTGGCAGTAGTGAGGGTGGTGGTGGCAGTAGTGAGGGTGGTGGTGGGTGGTGGTGGCAGTAGTGAGGGTGGTGAAGGGTGGTGGTGGCAGTAGTGAGGGTGGTGGTGGGTGGTGGTGGCAGTAGTGAGGGTGGTGAAGGGTGGTGGTGGCAGTAGTGAGGGTGGTGAAGGGTGGTGGTGGGTGGTGGTGGCAGTAGTGAGGGTGGTGAAGGGTGGTGGTGGGTGGTGGTGGCAGTAGTGAGGGTGGTGGTGGGTGGTGGTGGCAGTAGTGAGGGTGGTGGTGGGTGGTGGTGGCAGTAGTGAGGGTGGTGGTGGGTGGTGGTGGCAGTAGTGAGGGTGGTGAATGGTGGTGGTGGCAGTAGTGAGGGTGGTGAAGGGTGGTGGTGGTAGTAGTGAGGGTGGTGGTGGCAGTAGTGAGGGTGGTGGTGGGTGGTGGTGGCAGTAGTGAGGGTGGTGGTGGGTGGTGGTGGCAGTAGTGAGGGTGGTGGTGGGTGGTGGTGGCAGTAGTGAGGGTGGTGGTGGCAGTAGTGAGGGTGGTGGTGGGTGGTGGTGGCAGTAGTGAGGGTGGTGGTGGCAGTAGTGAGGGTGGTGGTGGGTGGTGGTGGCAGTAGTGAGGGTGGTGGTGGGTGGTGGTGGCAGTAGTGAGGGTGGTGGTGGCAGTAGTGAGGGTGGTGGTGGCAGTAGTGAGGGTGGTGGTGGCAGTAGTGAGGGTGGTGGTGGCAGTAGTGAGGGTGGTGGTGGCAGTAGTGAGGGTGGTGGTGGCAGTAGTGAGGGTGGTGGTGGCAGTAGTGAGGGTGGTGGTGGCAGTAGTGAGGGTGGTGGTGGCAGTAGTGAGGGTGGTGGTGGCAGTAGTGAGGGTGGTGGTGGGTGGTGGTGGCAGTAGTGAGGGTGGTGGTGGCAGTAGTGAGGGTGGTGGTGGGTGGTGGTGGCAGTAGTGAGGGTGGTGGTGGGTGGTGGTGGCAGTAGTGAGGGTGGTGGTGGTGGCAGTAGTGAGGGTGGTGGTGGTGGCAGTAGTGAGGGTGGTGGTGGCAGTAGTGAGGGTGGTGGTGGGTGGTGGTGGCAGTAGTGAGGGTGGTGGTGGCAGTAGTGAGGGTGGTGGTGGCAGTAGTGAGGGTGGTGGTGGGTGGTGGTGGCAGTAGTGAGGGTGGTGGTGGGTGGTGGTGGCAGTAGTGAGGGTGGTGGTGGGTGGTGGTGGCAGTAGTGAGGGTGGTGGTGGGTGGTGGTGGCAGTAGTGAGGGTGGTGGTGGGTGGTGGTGGCAGTAGTGAGGGTGGTGGTGGCAGTAGTGAGGGTGGTGGTGGGTGGTGGTGGCAGTAGTGAGGGTGGTGGTGGGTGGTGGTGGCAGTAGTGAGGGTGGTGGTGGTGGCAGTAGTGAGGGTGGTGGTGGTGGCAGTAGTGAGGGTGGTGGTGGCAGTAGTGAGGGTGGTGGTGGGTGGTGGTGGCAGTAGTGAGGGTGGTGGTGGCAGTAGTGAGGGTGGTGGTGGCAGTAGTGAGGGTGGTGGTGGGTGGTGGTGGCAGTAGTGAGGGTGGTGGTGGGTGGTGGTGGCAGTAGTGAGGGTGGTGGTGGCAGTAGTGAGGGTGGTGGTGGGTGGTGGTGGCAGTAGTGAGGGTGGTGGTGGGTGGTGGTGGCAGTAGTGAGGGTGGTGGTGGCAGTAGTGAGGGTGGTGGTGGGTGGTGGTGGCAGTAGTGAGGGTGGTGGTGGGTGGTGGTGGCAGTAGTGAGGGTGGTGGTGGCAGTAGTGAGGGTGGTGGTGGCAGTAGTGAGGGTGGTGGTGGGTGGTGGTGGCAGTAGTGAGGGTGGTGGTGGGTGGTGGTGGCAGTAGTGAGGGTGGTGGTGGCAGTAGTGAGGGTGGTGGTGGGTGGTGGTGGCAGTAGTGAGGGTGGTGGTGGGTGGTGGTGGCAGTAGTGAGGGTGGTGGTGGTGGCAGTAGTGAGGGTGGTGGTGGTGGCAGTAGTGAGGGTGGTGGTGGCAGTAGTGAGGGTGGTGGTGGGTGGTGGTGGCAGTAGTGAGGGTGGTGGTGGCAGTAGTGAGGGTGGTGGTGGCAGTAGTGAGGGTGGTGGTGGGTGGTGGTGGCAGTAGTGAGGGTGGTGGTGGGTGGTGGTGGCAGTAGTGAGGGTGGTGGTGGGTGGTGGTGGCAGTAGTGAGGGTGGTGGTGGGTGGTGGTGGCAGTAGTGAGGGTGGTGGTGGGTGGTGGTGGCAGTAGTGAGGGTGGTGGTGGGTGGTGGTGGCAGTAGTGAGGGTGCAGGAAGACACTGGCAACATTTCCTGTCTCCACTCACACCGGGGATGGCCCGCCAGGCCAGCCACATTTACTGGGAAAAATGACATAATGGATGCAATTGAATTTGTTGTCTGGGTGAGAGTCAGAGGGAGAGGAAGAAATTCTTACCTAGTTGTGCTTGCGGGGGTTGAGCTTTGGCTCTTTGGTCCCGTCTCTCAACTGGTGTACAGGTTCCTGAGCCTACTGGGGTTTATATCTACACTTGAAACTGTGTATGGAGCCAGCCTCCACCACATCACTGCCTGATGCATCGTGGTGTCGCGTCTTCCCAGCACTCTGTCATATTTCACCTTGAAACTACTGACGGTTTACGCCACCACCACCACCACCTTCTCACTTGTTCCAACCGTCTACCACTCTCTGAAAGATAACTTTTATCATTTTTCCGGCAGTTTTTTCCTTGTATCTGTGACCTCTTGGTCTTGAAGTTGCTGGTTTCAAGAATTCCTCATTCTCAATTTTATCGTTTCTAGTATTTTGTATGTAGTGATCATGTCACATTTTTTCTATCTTGCATCCTTTGTATATTTAGGGGTTCTAACCACTGCTTCAAACTCTTGTTTATCAGTTAAGAAAGCCATTTAGTTGCATGCCTTAGCAATTTTTCGAGTTTATTCATGTTCTTCAGAAAGGGCACATTACAATGGCTGCATATTCCGATGGTGGTCTGACGAATGTCATGAACAGTTTCTTTAGTACTTCACCATCCACGTAATTATCAGAGAGTGTAAAATTGGGAAGTGTAGCATAGACTCCTGGTTGCTGGACTGGTCAACCAGGCTGTTGGACGCGGCTGCTCCCAGCCAGACGTATGAGTCACAGCCTGGTTGATCAGGTATCTTTTGGTGGTGTTTGTCAAGTTCTCTCTTGAACACAGTAAGGGTATCTTAGAGTATCTTCCCTAGTATGTTCCAGGGTCCAGAACTACCTCGTATGTGGGACTGTCAAAATATTTATTTAGGTCCAGATATTTGAAGATAACTCAACCATCTCTTTCCTATTAAATGTTTGTGGCTCAGCTGTGTACTCGCCTAGTTGTGCTTGCAGGGGTTGAGCTCTTCTCCTTCGACCCGGCTCTCAACTGTCAATCAACTGGTGTACAGATTTCTGAGCCTAATGGGCTCGCGCGCGCGTGCGTGTGTGTGTGGGGTGGGGGTCGGGTAGTGAAGGAGGCGATTTGTTCAAGGGTTGTGGTCTCCCCCCCCCCACCCTCCTTCATCCCGCCTTAGTCATAAGGTAAACACCCCTCCAGGGCTTGTATTGGTGGGTGGGGGGGTGTTCCTGTGCTGGGGGGTGGTAGTGGAACAACACCACATGTGTGGAAGCATGGGAGTGTGTATATATGACTGCTACACAGTATTCATCTATAGACACCCATATATGTTGTAACACATGTGAAGAACCACACACAGTGGAGGCTGACTCCATACACAGTTTCAAGTGTAAATATGATAGAGCCCAGTAGGCTCAGGAATCTGTACACCAGTTGATTGACAGTTGAGAGGCGGGACCAAAGAGCCAGAGCTTATCCCCCGCAAGCACAATTAGGTGACTACACACTCACACCACTGACAAGAGAAAGCTTAGCTGCCAACACCCACACATGGTATCAGCAAGGCGGACAGTCCGCCTGGTATCATAACTCTAACTGTATTTCCTATTTCTAAATTTCCCTTCACCTGTCACTCTCCATCTTTACTCCCCCCGCCCCCCGGAAAGGGGGGGGAGGGAGGTCACAGGGGTCAAGGGTAGACGGAAGTGGTGACATGTGTATGTTATAAGAAACACAGGTGTGTGATGGTGGGGGAGGTACTAGATAATGGTGGTGGTGGTGGTGGTTGTAATGATGGTGGTTGAACAGAACAATTAATAACTTTGTTTAAAATACTAATCAACAGTAGTAAAATAACTTGTTGTGGTTAATAACGTGTTGTTATATAGTTTACTTAGACGGGTCTCAAGGTTAACTGTCTATTACACCTGACCAATAACATATAGTTTACACTGACGGGCCTCATGTCCTCGTGGAATTCAATATTCATAAATAAATGTAAAGTTCCAGTAGCGCGAGCACTCAGCATAATATGGAGAAAGAGCCTAGATACAGGGGGGATACCAGCAGCAGCACTTAAATCTGCAGATATAGCTCCTCTGCACAAAGGGAGGAGTAAAAGCCTTGGCAAAAAAATATAGACCAGTTGCACTAACATCACACTTTAAAGTTTTTGAAATAGCAATTAGGAATAAAATTTTTAGTTTTATGGAAAATAATGAATTACACAACCCAGGACAACATGGATTTAGAGCGGGCAGATCCTGTCTGTCACAGTTACTCAACCACTATGACAAAGTCACAGAAGCTCTAGTAGAAAAGCAAAATGCAGATGTATACACAAGACTTTGCAAAGGCATCCGACAAATGTGACCATGGAGTGATAGCACACAAAATAAGGTCAATGGGAATAACTGATAAAGTAGGACGCTGGATACTCAATTTCCTGTCGAACAGAACACAAAGATTAACAGTCAATCAAATAAAATAGAATCCAAGCGCAGTTAAAAGCGTTTTACCTCAAGCTAGAGTCATTGCACCACTGCTTTTCCTTATTCGCATATCAGATATAGACAAAAACACCAGTCACAGCTTTGTGTCATCCTTTGCAGATGACACAAATCAGCATGAAAATTACCTCTGCTGATGACTTTGAAAAACTACAAGCAGATATTCACAAATTTTTCGATTGGGCAGCAGAAAATAACATGATGTTTAACAGTGATAAATTCCAGGTATTCAGGTACGGCAAAAATGAAGATCTGAAACATGATACAGGGTTCAAAACACAATCGAATCTGCTCATAGTAGGAAAACAGAATGTCAAGGATTTGGGAATAATGAAGTCCGACGACCTAACATTTAGGGAGCATAACCCAAACAAATATTGCGGCAGCCAGAAAAATGATGAGATGGACTACGAGAACTTTCAAATCCAGGGATCCCATCACAATGGTTGTACTCTTGAAATCACTTGTACTGTCCCATCGTGAGTACTGTTCGGTACTCACTTCCCCCGCCAGAGCAGGAGAGATTGCTGAAATAAAAGAAATACAAGAACATATACGGCACGCATAGACGCGATAAAGCACCTCGAATATTGGGATCGTCTCAAAGCTCTCCAAATGTACTCAGTAAAAAGGAGACGAGAGACATACTAAATAATATACACATGGAAGATACTGGATGGCCAGGTTCCAAATCTACACAGTAAAATAACAACATACTGGAGTGAACGATATGGAAGAAAATGCAGAATAGAACCAGTGAAGAGCAGAGGTGCCATAGGCACAATCAGCGAACACTGTATAAACATCAGAGGTCCGCGGTTGTTCAACGTCCTCCCAGCGAGCATAAGAAATATTGCCGGAACAACCGTGGACATTTTCAAGAGAAAACTAGACAGTTTTCTAAAAAAAAAAAGTGTTTAAGGTTTTAAGGTTTCAAGTGTTCATGTTGAAACTGAAGGTTTTTAGTGTTCGTGTTGTAACAGAAGGTTTTAAGTGTTAATATTGAAACTGAATATTTAAGTTTTCATGTTGAAACTGAAGGTTTAAGTTTTCATGTTGAAACTGAAGGTTTAAGTTTTCATGTTGAAACTGATGGTTTTAGGTTTTTACGTTAAAACTGAAGGTTTTAAGTGTTCATTTTGAAACCAAAGAGTTAAGTTTTTCTGCTCACACTGAAGCCTTAAATACTGCTGAAAGTGAAGGTTTAAGTACACTTGCTCCTGGTCGAGTAATCAAGTGTGATAATTCGACAAAATGAGACGAATGGTCTATTTTCGCACACAATAATGTGATTTAATAACCCCAAGACAAACATCAAATTGGTTTAACAAGTGAAAAGGAGGTTGGGTTATATATAAAGTGTGGTTTAACAGTGGGGTTATTGTAGCTTGTGTGGCGCATCTAAAGTGTTGTGGATATAAGTGTAAGTGTGTCACCGGGTGTATGAAGCCTGTTTTAGTGAAGTGTTGGGGAACTTTGTAAGGGGTTTAAAGTGCATCTTCATCATTGTATCTTCGCAACTTCATCTCTGCATCTTCACAACTTCAGCTTCATGTCATGATCCTGACACCAGCATGTCTATACCAGCAGAGAGAGGGGGGATTGGGTTGGTGAGGTGTGAGGATAGACCCCTACACGCGTCCGGACAATGTTGATCTCACGGGCCACTCACACCACACACACTGGCATCAACCACCTCATTAAGTGGTGCTTGAGGAGGAGGCACTTGGATCCAAGTGTTGGGTTAGTGGTCCCGTGCACTAACTAGCGTCCCTCGCACTAACTATAGTGACCTTAACAAGTGGTATACGAGAGGTGTGTCAAGATGGCGGTTAAGGACACCAGGTTTATCTACTACAGAGCCTCTAGTGTTACCAGCTTCCGCGCCACCCTCTGTGACAGGTTAGTGTTGTCATATACCTTGTAACTACCTAACACCTCTTGCAACTAGCTAACACTACGGGTCTACCTCTTCATGCCCCGTATACTCCTACCCTTCTTCTACCTCATGCCTTGAAGTTGGTGTATTATGAGGTAATTTGAAGGAGTCTGGCATTAAAGATGTGGCTGGAGGTGGCTTCCATAACTATCTTACATTGAAATCCGCATGTTGACCGCCCCCGTACACGGCACCAGTATTCCCCTCACATTCCTTCCACTAATTCCTCATTCCTCTTTCCACCTGCGTCCTCTTCTTCTACTTTCTCTCTGTCACAGGAGGCTACCCTTCTCCACCTTATCTATTTCCCCCTTAGTATCTTGTATGTTGTCATCATATTCCATGTCTTCTAGCCTCCATACTTGTGAGATTTAGTTCAATTGGTCCTACCTACCACACAAGGTAGGTAGTCTATCCGTACATCTTAACCCTCTTAGTTCTGGCACCAATCTTGTTGCCCTTCACAAGGAGTGGATCCGATGCATGTGCTGCATATTCCTGTATTGGTCTAAGGGATGTTCTGTGAAATTCCTTGAGAAGTCCTGATTTAGGCTCCTAGGCTCCTAAACCATCGTTCTATTTGCCAGGGTCCTATATTATGCCTGCGTGCATGTGTGTCTCACCTATTTGGGCTTGCGGGGATTGAGCTCTGGCTCTTTGGTCCCGCCTCTCAACCGTCAATCAACAGGTTTACAGGTTCCTGAGCCAGTTGGGCTCTATAATATCTACACTTAAAACTGTGTATGGAGTTAGTCTCCACCACATCACTTCCTAATGTATTCCAGTTGTCAACCACTCTGACACTAAAAAAGTTGTTTCTAATATCTCTGTGGCTCATTTGAGCACTCAGTTTTCACCTGTGTCCCCTTGTGCGTGTGCCCCTTGTGTATTTACCTAGTTGTGCTTGCGGGGGTTGAACTCTGCTCTTTCGGCCGGCCTCTCAACTGTCAATCAACTGTTTCTACTACTACTATTTTTTTTATCTCCACACCACATACACACACCCCAGAAAGCAGCCCGTGACAGCTGACTAACTCCCAGGTACCTACTTACTTCTAGGTAACAGGGGCATAGGGTGAATGAAAGACACTCTGCCCATCGTTTCTCGCTGGCGCCCGGGATCGAACCCGGAACCACAGGATCACATGTCCAGCGTGCTGTCCGCTTGGCCACCGGCTCCCCCTTTGTGACTGTGTGTGTATTCACCTAGTTGTATTTACCTAGTTGTGTTTGCGGGGGTTGAGCTATGCTCTTTCGGCCCGCCTCTCAACTGTCAATCAATCAATCAACTGTTTCCCCCTCCCTCCCCCCGGGAAACAACCCGTAACAGCTTTCTAACTCCATGGTACCTATTTACTGCTAGGTGAACAGGGGCATTAGTGTGAAAGAACCCTTACGACTACGAATCCCGAGCGCTGTCCATTCTGCCGTCAGGCCCCTGTGTGTTTGCGCGAGCTACAAACTGCTTCATCAGGGTAGATAAGAATAAACAGTTTAACACAGGCGGAACACGACGAACATTGTGACACAGGTGGAGACTGAGTACCCAAATGAGCCACAGGGATGTTAGAAAGAACTTTTTCAGTGAGTAGTTAACAAGTGGAAAGCATTAGGCAGTGATGTGACTGATGTGGCTGACTCCATACACAGTTTATAATGGGGATATGATTGAGCCCAATAGGCTCAGGAATCTATACACCAGTTGATTGACAGATACCAAAGACAGACGAGAGATATACCAAATAATATACACATGTAAAATACTGGAGGGACAGGTCTCAAATCTGCACAGTAAAATAACGTATTGGAGTGAACGATATGGAAGAAAATGCAGAATAGAACCAGTGAAGAGCAGAGGTGCCATAGGCACAATCAGAGAACACTGTATAAACATCAGAAGTCCACGGTTGTTCAACGTCCTCCCAGCGAGCATGAGAAATATTGCCGGAATAACCATGGATATCTTCAAAAGAAAACTAGACTGTTTTCTTAAAATTCCGTTGTAACCGGGCTGTTGTGGGTATGTGGGCCTGCGGGCCGCTCCAAACAGCCTGGTGGAGCAAACTCTCACAAGTCAAGATAGGCTTGGGGAGTAGAAGAACTCCCAAAACCCCATCAAGCAGGTATCAAGCAGGCAGTTGAGAGGCGGTGCCAAAGAGCCAGAGCTCAACCTCTGGTGAGTAGAGAGCGTGCGTGTGCAGGTGGTGACGCGCATGCGTTGTAGTGAGAATTACACAGGAAGCTGGCTCCCTGTTGAACCATCTGATAAGTGTATCCGCTCTCGCTCTCTCTCTCTCTCTCTCTCTCTCTCTCTCTCTCTCTCTCTCTCTCTCTCTCTCTCTCTCTCTCTCTCTCTCTCTCTCTCTCTCTTTCTCTTTAACTCTCTAACTCTCTCTCTCTCTCTCTCTCTCTCTCTCTCTCTCTCTCTCTCTCTCTCTCTCTCTCTCTCTCTTTCTCTTTAACTTTAACTCTCTCTCTCTCTCTCTCTCTCTCTCTCTCTCTCTCTCTCTCTCTCTCTCTCTCTCTCTCTCTCTCTCTCTCTCTCTCTCTCTCTCTCTCTCACTCTCTCTCTCTCTCTCTCTAACTCTCTCTCTCTCTCTCTCTAACTCTCTCTCTCTCTAACTCTCTCTAACTCTCTCACTCTCTCTAACTCTCTCTCTCTCTCTCTCTCTCTCTCTCTCTCTCTCTCTCTCTCTCTCTCTCTCTCTCTCTCTCTCTCTCACTCTCTCTCTCTAACTCTCTCTCTCTCTAACTCACTCTAACTCTCTCACTCTCTCTAACTCTCTCTCTCTCTCTCTCTAACTCTCTCTCTCTCTAACTCTCTCTCTCTCTAACTCTCTCTCTAACTCCCTCTCTCTCTAACTCTCTCACAGTCAAACACTCTCTCCCCACCTCCCCTCACCCCCTAGGCGTCCGTCGAGAACTAGCTGGTACTCGTGTTCTGACACTTGATATAACGTTGTGTTTGTGGTTGCACTTAAGTAATTATATGTGACGTTGGCTTATGATAGGAGGAAGGAATGTGGACACACACACACACACACACACACACACACACACACACACACACACACACACACACACACACACACACACACACACACACACACGCACACACACACACACACACACACACACACACACACACACACACACACGCACGCACACACACACACACACACACACACACACACACACACACACACACACGCACACACACACACACACACACACACACACACACACACACACACAGCAGGTACTGTAACAAATGGAGGGAAAAAAATTATAGTCGCAGTCATATATAATCCACCACCAAATGAGAGAAGACCTAGACAGGAATATGATAGAAACAACATGGCCACCATTAACATAATAGAAAGAGCAGCTTCTGTTGCTAGCAGGAATGGATCTGGACTACTAATTATGGGAGACTTCAACCATGGGAAGATAGATTGGAAGAACAGAGACCCGCATGGAGGACCAGAAACATGGAGAGCTAAGCTGCTGGACGTGGCAACAAGAAACTTTCTAAGCCAGCACACCAAAGAACCAACAAGAATGAGAGGAGAAGATGAACCAGCAATGCTTGATTTGATATTTACCCTAAATGAATGGGATATAAGGGAAGTTAAGATGGAAGCGCCCTTGGGAATGAGTGACCACAGTGTATTGAACTTTGAGTACCTGGTAGAGCTAGGACTTATCTCCCCCCAAAAAGAACTAGGAATCAAAAGGCTGGCATACCGAAAGGGGAATTATGAACAGATGAGAAGTTTCCTAAGTGAAATACCTTGGGACACAGACCTCAGAGACAAGTCTACAGGGTATGATGGACTTTGTTACCCAAAAGTGTCAGGAGGCAGTAAACAGGTTCATCCCGGCCCAAAGGGAAAAATCCGAGAAGCAACAGAAGAATCCATGGTATAATAGGGCAAGTATGGAAGCGAAGAAACTGAACAAAAAGGCGTGGAGGAACTTCCGGAATAACAGAACACCAGAAAGCAGAGAGCGATACCAGAGAACCAGGAATGAGTACGTCAGGGTGAGAAGAGAAGCAGAGAAAAATTTTGAAAATAATATAGCAAACAAAGCCAAGACCGAACCAAAGCTACTCCACAGTCACATCAGAAGGAAAACAACAGTGAAAGAACAGGTATTGAAACTTAGAACAGGCAAGGACAGGTATACAGAGAATGACAGAGAGGTGTGTGAGGAACTCAACAAGAGGTTCCAGGAGGTCTTCACAATAGAACAGGGTGAGGTCACTGTGCTAGGAGAAAGGGAGGTAAACCAGGCGGCCTTGGAGGAGTTCGAAATTACGAGAGAGGAGGTCAAGAGACACCTGCTGGATCTGGATGTTAGAAAGGCTGTTGGTCCAGATGGGATCTCACCATGGGTACTGAAAGAGTGTGCAGAGGCACTTTGCTTGCCACTCTCCATAGTGTATAGTAAGTCACTAGAGACGGGAGACCTACCAGAAATATGGAAGACGGCGAATGTGGTCCCAATATACAAAAAGGGCGACAGACAAGAGGCACTGAACTACAGGCCAGTGTCCTTGACTTGTATACCATGCAAGGTGATTGAGAAGATCGTGAGAAAAAACCTGGTAACACATCTGGAGAGAAGGGACTTCGTGACAAATCGCCAACACGGATTCAGGGAGGGTAAATCTTGCCTTACAGGCTTGATAGAATTCTACGATCAGGTGACACAGATTAAGCAAGAAAGAGAGGGCTGGGGGGACTGCATTTTCTTGGATTGTCGGAAAGCCTTTGACACAGTACCGCATAAGAGGCTGGTACATAAGCTGGAGAGACAGGCAGGTGTAGCTGGTAAGGTGCTCCAGTGGATAAGGGAGTATCTAAGCAATAGGAAGCAGAGAGTTACAGTGAGGGGTGAGACCTCAGATTGGTGTGAAGTCACCAGTGGAGTCCCACAGGGCTCTGTACTCGGTCCTATCTTGTTTCTGATATATGTAAATGATCTCCCGGAGGGTATCGATTCATTTCTCTCAATGTTTGCGGACGATGCTAAAATTATGAGAAGGATTAAAACAGAAGAGGACTGTTTGAGGCTTCAAGAAGACCTAGACAAGCTGAAGGAATGGTCGAACAAATGGTTGTTAGAGTTTAACCCAACCAAATGTAATGTAATGAAGATAGGTGTAGGGAGCAGGAGGCCAGATACAAGGTATCACCTGGGAGAGGAAATTCTTCAGGAGTCAGAGAAGGAAAAAGACTTGGGGGTTGATATCACGCCAGACCTGTCTCCTGCAGCACATATCAAGCGGATAACATCAGCGGCATATGCCAGGCTGGCCAACATACGAACGGCATTCAGAAATTTGTGTAAAGAATTATTCAGAACTTTGTATACCACATATGTCAGGCCAATCCTGGAGTATGCAGCCCCAGCATGGAGTCCATATCTAGTCAAGGATAAGACTAAACTGGAAAAGGTTCAAAGGTTTGCCACCAGACTAGTACCTGAGCTGAGAGGTATGAGCTACGAGGAGAGACTACGGGAATTAAACCTCACTTCGCTGGAAGACAGAAGAGTTAGGGGGGACATGATCACCACATTCAAGATTCTGAAGGGAATTGATAGGGTAGATAAAGACAGTCTATTTAACACAAGGGGACACAGGTGGAAACTGAGTGCCCAAATGAGCCACAGAGATATTAGAAAGAACTTTTTTAGTGTCAGAGTGGTTGACAAATGGAATGCATTAGGGGGTGATGTGGTGGAGGCTGACTCCATACACAGTTTCGAGTGTAGATATGACAGAGCCCGATAGGCTCAGGAATCTGTACACCTGTTGATTGACGGTTGAGAGGCGGGACCAAAGAGCCAGAGCTCAACCCCCGCAAACACAACTAGGTGAGTACACACACACACACACACACACAAGCTGTGTGGTCATGGGGGACCTAAATCACGGAGAGATAGATTGGGAAACGAGGAATCCCCATGGTGGGGAGGAGACCTGGGGAGCGAAGCTGGTAGACGTTATTGACAGGAATTTCCTAACACAGCATGTGAAAGAAGATACTAGGGAAAGAGGAGGGGATACGCCCAGCCTATTAGATCTCATTTTCACCCAGAATGTAGAAGACATCGAGCAGTTGGAACATGAAATACCACTAGGAGCCAGTGACCATTGTGTCCTAGTCTTTGACTACATGATGGAGCTTAAAATTGTGACCAAAGGACAAGAGGTCCGGGAAAGGAGACTTGATTACAGAAAAGGGGACTACAGAAGGATAAGGGACTACCTGGGAGAAGTGCAGTGGGAGGAAGAACTTAGAGGAAAAACAGTGCAAGGTATGATGAACCAAGTCATATTGAAATGCAAGGAGGCTGAAGAGAGATTTATTCCAACAATAAAGGAAAAAAGCAGGAGGGAATATAATAACCCATGGTTTAATAGACAGTGTCAGGAAGCAAAGGTGAGAAGCAGGAGGGAGTGGAGGAAGTACAGAAGACAAAGGACAGAGGACAACAGGATTAGATGTAACAGAGCTAGGAATGATTACATTAACATAAGACGAGTGTCGGAAAGAAATTATGAGAATGATATTGCAGTCAAAGCGAAAAAGCAACCAAAATTACTACATAGCCATATAAGAAGGAAGATGTCGGTAAATGACCAAGTGACAAGACTGAGGAAAACAGAAGGGGCATATACAGAAAGCGACAAGGAAATCTGCGAGGTACTGAATGCAAAATTCCATGGAGTGTTCACAACCGAGCCTGAGCAGCTCCCATTGTTAGAAGAGATTACCCAAGATGAAAGACTATCAGATATAGAGGTGACAGCAGAGGATGTAATGAAACAGTTGACAACACTGGATGCAAATAAAGCTGTTGGACCAGACAAAGTATCACCGTGGATACTTAAAGAGGCAGCGCAGTCTCTCAGCGTGCCTCTGGCAATGATCTTTAATGAGTCACTTATGTCGGGAGAATTGCCCAGTTGCTGGAAGGAGGCAAATGTCGTACCGATTTTCAAAAAAGGTGATAGGGAGGAGGCACTTAACTACAGACCCATATCACTGACAAGCATCCCCTGCAAAATACTTGAAAGAATAATTAGGCTAAGACTTGTTGAGCACCTGGAGAGCATTGGGTTTGTAAACAAGCACCAACATGGGTTCTGGACAGGGAAATCATGCCTAACAAACCTTTTAGAATTCTATGATAAAGTAACAAGGATAAGACAGGACAGAGAAGGCTGGGCAGACTGCATATTTCTTGACTGCCAAAAGGCCTTTGATACGGTACCGCACATGAGACTGCTATACAAACTTGAGAGGCAGGCAGGAATAAGCGGAAAGGCCCTAGTATGGGTGAAGAACTACCTAACAGGAAGGAGCCAGAGGGTAATGGTAAGGGGCGAGAAGTCGGACTGGCGAACAGTAACAAGTGGAGTACCTCAAGGATCGGTGCTGGGACCAATCCTCTTTCTAATTTACGTAAATGATATGTTTACAGGAGTGGAATCATACATGTCAATGTTTGCGGATGACGCAAAATTAATGAGAAGAGTTGTGACAGACGAGGATTGTAGGATCCTCCAAGAGGACTTAAACAGGCTGCAGAGATGGTCAGGGAAATGGCTACTGGAGTTTAACACCAGTAAATGCAAAGTTATGGAAATGGGATCAGGTGACAGGAGACCAAAGGGACAGTACACAATGAAGGGGAACAGCCTACCTGTAACGATTCGAGAAAGAGACCTGGGAGTGGATGTGACACCTAATCTAACTCCTGAGGCACATATAAATAGGATAACGACAGCAGCGTACTCTACACTGGCGAAAATTAGAACTTCATTCAGAAACCTAAATGAGGAGGCTTTTAGGGCGCTTTACACTGCCTACGTGAGACCCGTCTTAGAGTATGCTGCGCCATCATGGAGCCCCCACCTGAAGAAACACATAAAGAAACTGGAGAAGGTTCAGAGGTTTGCGACGAGGCTTGTCCCAGAGCTACGAGGGATGGGATATGAAGAGCGGCTGAAGGAACTGAACCTTACGACACTAGAGAAAAGAAGGGAGAGAGGAGATATGATAGGGACATATAAAATACTCAGGGGAATTGACAAAGTGGAAATAGATGAAATGTTCACACGTAATAATAACAGAACGAGGGGACATGGGTGGAAACTGGAAACTCAGATGAGTCACAGAGATGTTAGGAAGTTTTCTTTTAGCGTGAGAGTAGTGGAAAAATGGAATGCACTTGGGGAACAGGTTGTGGAAGCAAATACTATTCATACTTTTAAAACTAGGTATGATAGGGAAATGGGACAGGAGTCATTGCTGTAAACAACCGATAGCTAGAAAGGCGGGATCCAAGAGTCAATGCTCGATCCTGCAAGCACAAATAGGTGAGTACACACACACACACACACACACACACACACACACACACACACACACACACACACACACACACACACACACACACACACACAACTCTCATAACCTCACACTAATCTTGTGCCGAGGATAATTCACAACATCAGTACATACTGATTTACATCTTATGAGTATCCCGTAGTATCCAGCTAGGATGGAGGGGGCTATACTGTGGTATACAGCCAGGATGGAGGGGGGTATACTGTGGTATACAGCCAGGATGGTGGGGTATTCTGTGGTATACAGCCAGGATGGAGGGGGTATACTGTGGTATACAGCCAGGATGGTGGGGTATTCTGTGGTATACAGCCAGGATGGAGGGGGTATACTGTGGTATACAGCCAGGATGGAGGGGGTATACTGTGGTATACAGCCAGGATGGTGGGGTATTCTGTGGTATACAGCCAGGATGGAGGGGGTATACTGTGGTATACAGCCAGGATGGTGGGGTATTCTGTGGTATACAGCCAGGATGGAGGGGGTATACTGTGGTATACAGCCAGGATGGAGGGGGTATACTGTGGTATACAGCCAGGATGGAGGGGGTATACTGTGGTATACAGCCAGGATGGTGGGGTATTCTGTGGTATACAGCCAGGATGGAGGGGGTATACTGTGGTATACAGCCAGGATGGTGGGGTATTCTGTGGTATACAGCCAGGATGGAGGGATATACTGTGGTATACAGCCAGGATGGTGGGGTATTCTGTGGTATACAGTCAGGATGGAAGGGGTATTCTGTGGTATACAGTCAGGATGGAAGGGGTATACTGTGGTATACAGCCAGGATGGAGGGGGTATACTGTGGTATACAGCCAGGATGGTGGGGTATTCTGTGGTATACAGCCAGGATGGAGGGATATACTGTGGTATACAGCCAGGATGGTGGGGTATTCTGTGGTATACAGCCAGGATGGAAGGGGTATACTGTGGTATACAGCTGTAACAAACTAGGCTGTTGTAAGAATTATCCAGAGTGGTTTATCGACAAAAGAGAATGGGAAGCTGAGCCGCATGGTGACCTGACCCCCAGGGGAATTCGCGGTGGAAATAACCAACGCTTTGTTCATAGCTGCGTATAATGAATCATCCTATAGTTTTCAGTAATTTAGAGAAATTAGCCTTTATTCATTTTGTATTAAAATTGTATTGTATAATAGTACTGGGTACAACATCAAGAGTATTCTAATTATTGAGTTTAAGTCACCATCAGTGACGTCACGAATCAGATCTAACTTGTAAGGCGGAGTGACCGGCGGTCATAGGTCATCAGGGGTTGACAGGTCTACTATTTCTCAAAGTTTAATAACCATTTTTGTGATCGGGAACAGCTCTGCCGTTAGAGGCTTGTGTAATTTATTTCAGTAAAATAATTCAACCAGTCTGGATCAATTAAGTACAACAGAGTTTAATTGTTATAACTTAAACCTGGCTAGTAACTTGGTAAAACTTTGACTAGGCGGAAGGATACAATGTTCTGTCTGGGGTAGACGAGACAAGGGAGAGATCAGTGTGAATACGGGAGCAGCTGGGAGAGGTCAAACATCTTACCTCTCCCCAAGACCAGCCCAACACCTAGAGCTGGTCGCCCAAGGTATAGTTGCTATTGTTAATTATAGGGATAGTCTTCTCATTTGCCATTCAGGTCAAGTAGGGAGTGTTAAAGTGATAGGGAGTGAACATATTTAGATTTTGTTTTAGTTTTCTTTTAATAAATTAAGTTAATAATTTGCATTTTTATTGTCTCCATTTGGTTATGTGTATACTTGTCCTGGTCACGTGGTCCACACGAGGCAGAGTTGTATTGGCGCCGATTCTAACATCGAATCGGAATTATCATTACCGTGTAATTTATTCCACACTCAAGGTCATCGTTTATAGTGGGGATCAAGCCCCAAGGTTGATTAATTAGCGTGATCGATCCAGACCTCGATCATTGCTCTTGTGTTACTGGTCTGGTGGTGGCAGCGTAGAGGCGACTCTAGGGTTTGCTCAGAGCCTAGGTCACGTCATACTGGGTGTAGAATCCTAAGTCGGTCAATCGTCTTAGGACCACGTGGCGTGGAGTTGGCTTTGGTAAAAGTTTTGGAGTCCCTTGGTAGAGAATAAAAAGTAAGAATACGGGTAGAGAGGGAGTAGAAGGTAGATAAGTAGTGAGAGGAACCCAAACCCGGGTTACACAGCCAGGATGGAGGGGGTATACTGTGGTATACAGCCAGGATGGAGGGGGTATACTGTGGTATACAGCCAGGATGGAGGGGGTATACTGTGGTATACAGCCAGGATGGAGGGGGTATACTGTGGTATACAGCCAGGATGGAGGGGGTATACTGTGGTATACAGCCAGGATGGAGGGGTATACTGTGGTATACAGCCAGGATGGAGGGGTATACTGTGGTATTTATAATAAGCCACAAATAAGGGAACAAACGACCTCTACACCACAAGCCCAACATGGGGACGTGTGGAGGCTGCTTTAAGCCACTGCGGAAGAGTGTTGTAGGGATTGTATGTAACATTTGTAACATAAGATTTCATCTGAGTTGTACAGGATTATCTACACAATATGCAAACAGACAAGGTACCTACTGCATCTGTCACAATGATAGACAGATGTGGGAAAACATCACCAAACTAATGAATGACATTCCTGAAGATTATAGACTACAATTCACTCAAAAGCTACCAGAAATATATGCAGACTATATAAAGACAGCAACAAGTACTGAACACAACCCAGGGACTGAGAGTTTAGGGAGCCAAATTAGCAATGTAGAAGGACATTGTGTCGAGGTACACGAAAATGAAGGCAATACTGAAGAGCAAACTGGTAATAGGAGTAAGGAGAGAAACAATGAGAAGGACGAGAACACAAATGAGAAAGACGAAAGCAACATAGAGAAAGATAAGGGCAATACCAAGAAAGACTGCAGAAATGAGAAAGTTGGAACAAATAACACAGAGGTAGCCAAGTCGTGCACTGGTACAAACAATAAGAATACAATCACAGATGAAAATATTTGCAGGTATTATGCAAAAAGAGAGTGCAGATATGGGCCCAGAGGCACGGAATGCCCATTCATGCACCCACGGAGATGCCGAAACATGTTAGGGGAAAGGCAGATGTCGTTTTGGAACAGATTGTAGATATTTCCACCCTAAATTACGCAAACTCAGTGAATGAGACGAAATGCTATGATCTTCATTGCCCTGATTTCCACATGAGAGGTACACAGTGCTATATGAGAGAGGAAGTTCAATATAATAGCCCGGGAAATTTGTTAGAGGCAAGCAGATCCAGAGGGAGGAACAGACAGGCAGAAACGTGGCAGGAGTACGGATGGAGAGCGGGAAATGCCCAAGACTGGACTACGGTTCGTCATCAAGCCCACACATACTACACCCCCCAACTACACAGAAACTACCACACTCCCCCAGTACCACTATCAAAACTGGACAAACCATTGCCACAACAACACACCCTGGGTCAGGGTAGAGAGGAGGGAGAACTACCAAAACCTTCCAGAAGTGACACACAATATGGACAATCATTCATATTTGCAAACATTCAAGGTCTAAAGCCAAAGTCAAGAAATAAAGTTCATAAATGGCCTCCTATTAGAGTCAAACTCAATATTTGGGGCATTCACGGAAACTCATACGAAATATTACATGGATAGTGAAATCTGGATTACAAATTATAATTTATATAGATTTGATAGAGAAAATAGGTCAAACGGAGGAGTGGGTCTGTATATTAAAGAGGAGTTGGTATGCACAGAGCTCCTAAATTCAACTAATGAGGTGGTAGAGGTACTTGGAATTAAGGTAGAAAAAATAAACCTAATTATTATTATTCTAACATATAAACCGCCAGATACAACGGTTGTGGAATTCACAGAGCAGATGCACAAAATAGTGAACATCCTGGATAATATAGCGAACCCAGCTCCAGATATTATCTTCCTTGGAGATTTCAATTTACCAAGTCTAAGATGGAGAACGGCAAACACAAATATCATAGCAGGGAATGACCCGGGAAATAACCCACCACAGGTCAGAGAACTTTTGAGATTCTGTGACAAATTCTCGCTCAATCAACAGATCACAGAACCAACTAGGAACGAAAACACACTAGACTTGTTATTCACAAACAAGGAATGAACTAATCAGAAACATTACAATCTCAGATACTTCATACTCAGACCATAAACTCATTGAAGTGCGAACTATCATAAATAACGGTAGTAGGTCTAAGAGACCCAACAAGCGAGAAGGGATATTCAATCAATTCAATTTCAACAATAAGAGGATCGACTGGAAGAAAATAAATGTAGACCATTTAACCATTCAATGGGAGACGGTCTTAAGCGACAAAACTCCCACACAGGGAATAGCTCAACTGACAGCTGAAGCTTACAAGGTCTGCTTGAAGCACGTGCCTGTGAGGAGGGTC